>NW_013636940.1:0-336 GCF_000695525.1 Brassica oleracea var. oleracea
GAGGAGGAGGGGGATGAGAGGGGGGGAAGGGAGGAGGATGAGGGGATGAAGGAGGAAGAAGATGAGGGGGAGCGGGGGGAGAAAGAGGGGAATGGGAGAAGGGAAGAGGATTTTAACATTCTATACTATATTTATAAAATATAATAGTTTCTTCGGTAAGTACAATAATTGTTAAAAAAAATTATATATTTCATCTGAGATGTATTATTCTTTGCATATAGTAAAGTTTGAGATTAAGAGATTTCAACATGATAAGATTGTCAAAGAACTACCCATGAAATAATGTTAACATATGGTTATTTTTATAAAATTACATTTTTATTCTATGTTTTTTTT
>NW_013636941.1:0-336 GCF_000695525.1 Brassica oleracea var. oleracea
TTTTTTTATAACAATCAATATCTTTTTTTTCATCAATCAATATTTTTATTTTTTCATCAGTGAATACTGTTGTTTAAAGCATTAGAATACATAAACATAAATCCACAACTAAATTGAATTTTATGACAATTTTCACTGACATAAATGATTCAATCGCTAACAAATAATGTAACAACAAACTAAAAAGTTAATAGATAATGATCATGTTATCAAGTACGTAATCAATCATGTTTCTGAAATATTTTATTAGATAGAATAACATTATAATTATCAGATCGCTAACAAACCATATAACATCAAATTATATAGTTAATTATCAGATAAGAATTGTGTTAT
>NW_013636942.1:0-336 GCF_000695525.1 Brassica oleracea var. oleracea
CTGAGTTTGAGAGTACATGGGAGCCTATCAAGGTGATAACAGAGCAGTATCCAGAGTTCCAGCTTGAGGACAAGCTGAGTCTTCTTCGGAGGGGTATTGATAAGCTAGCTGTTTCATTAGCTTTTGTGCAGAAGAAGAGTAGAAGCCAGAAGAAGAAAAGTGACTGAGTAAAGCATGAGAGTGAGAAGAGATTCCTTGTGAGAAAGAGGGTTTGAATAAAGAATAAGTATTATTATATATATGATACTATGTCGTTTTGGTATTTCATGTCTATTAAAAGGGAGTGTCTCTTATGGAAAACCTTATCAAATGATCAATTAACAAATTAATACTCTC
>NW_013636943.1:0-336 GCF_000695525.1 Brassica oleracea var. oleracea
CCGTCATATGGCTGGCGGAGTATCATATCTGCTAGATCTCTGGTAAGATCATCTATATTTGTATGGAACGATCCATGACTCCCAACCACTCGCCCGAGACCAGCTAATATAAATTAACACAACTATTACCCAGACCTCAGAGTTGATTCTCTCATTGATTCTATTTTGCGAACTTGGAATTCGCAGGCACTTCGGCCTTTGGTGGACCCACATGATGTGAAAATTATAGAAAGTATACCACTGAGCAGAACTCGGATGGTAGATAGGGATGGATGACATTTCACAAACAATGGAAAATATACGGTCAAATCAGGATATCAGGTAGAACGGGTTTAC
>NW_013636944.1:0-336 GCF_000695525.1 Brassica oleracea var. oleracea
ATATATATATATATCATACCCCAAATTCAAACCCTACATACAAAGTCATAAATCTAATCACTATAAATAATATAATTACTAAAGTAGAATCTATTCCTTATATAAACAATAACTTTATTAATTTTATTTTCAATTATCTATCTTAACCACAATTCTATTTCACAAACCTCAAACCATATACTTTATACTTAACTACAATTATATAAACTAATAGTCAACAATAGTATTATTAATTAACAGATTGTCAAAATCAAACTGTAAGATATTGATTATAAAATCTTAATTTTATATCAAACATCAATTTTTAAAAATTAAAAACCAAAAGTCATCAAAATG
>NW_013636945.1:0-336 GCF_000695525.1 Brassica oleracea var. oleracea
TTTGGTTCCAGAAACGTGTATGTTGTTGGCCGCCACAACCAGGTCTATGGATCGCTCTGGTCGACTCGACTTGACTCGCATACCATATACATATGAGTTATGTAAGAAAAAATAGTCTAGCTTACATATGATATACGTGCACATGAATCAGATAGCTTGGAAGTTGGAACTGCTTTACATTCAAAACCTATTGACAACTATATTTATAATCGACATGAGAGAAACACGTTGACCTTCTCGCATTACCAACATAAAATAAACTCCAAAACTGTACCCAATTCTGACTGTATAGCTAAATATGTAAAACAAATGAATATATTTACATTATATATATAT
>NW_013636946.1:0-336 GCF_000695525.1 Brassica oleracea var. oleracea
TTGATTTGATTCACTTTTCGATTATTTACCAATTCTTTATTTATGGAAGTGCCAAAGGCTTTAAATTGTGTTGGTTTTTGTGTTGTTGAATTCGTTGTTGTTGTGAGTTTCATCGATTTGCTACTCTCATTGTTTGTTTGTTCATCAAGGAACATGGAGATTCTTAATAAAAGTTCGTTGGTTGCACATTTTTAAGTGAAAATCGAAGGGAAATGAAAAAAAGAAAGAGCTCAGGATGGTGGAAATATCATCTTGAAATCAGACCCAACCTTCGCTAAACCATATTTCTTCACAGCTCAGAATGCACCAGCCGGGAATCGAACCCGGGTCTGTACC
>NW_013636947.1:0-336 GCF_000695525.1 Brassica oleracea var. oleracea
TTGTTGACTATTCAACAGGTTTTGAAAGCTACAAGCTAGAGAAAATGGATCCATAGCGTAGGAGATATGAAAGGAGAAGGAAGAAGAGAAATGAAATGAAATAACAGAGGAGAAGGAGGAGGAGAAATTAAATGAGATAACTGAGGAGAAGGAGATATGAAACCTTGTTTGGTTTCACGAAATTAAATAAGAGAGGAAGAGTTGCTCGGTCTTAATGGCAATCAATGTTCTAACTAAAACTAAACCAACCAACAAAGTTATTGTTTATCAAGAAAGTCAATGTTTCTACCTAAAGCTTAATCCTTCTACGCAAACTAACAAGTACAATGATACTAA
>NW_013636948.1:0-336 GCF_000695525.1 Brassica oleracea var. oleracea
AGCGCCTTAGCGAAACACCAAATTGCTTCATCAAAACCTGTTTAAGGCCAAGAAGTTTCGAGAAATAATGGATATAGTGGATCCTAGCTGCTGAAGATTCGACAAGTGCAAAGAGACTTCAAGGTAGGAAAAAGAGAAAGAAAGGGGGAGGAAGAAAGAAAGCAAACGTAGACATGGTACAATAGGAGGAACTGAATTTCATAAAAGGTAAAATCAATTATACTAATTCACCACTTTAAGGATCTGTATTGTTTAAATTCTACTGCGAATACTTTGATATTCGGTGAGAAATTTTGGTATGTTTACGGTTGTATGGGATATGAACTTCAAATGTTG
>NW_013636949.1:0-336 GCF_000695525.1 Brassica oleracea var. oleracea
AGTTTTTGCCCAACAAGAGTCTTAACTACTTCCTCTTTGGTGGTAAGTAAAATAAGAACAAATGATAGGCTTATTATTCTCTGAAACCTTAGTTCTTAATCTCATCATAGTCTAATTGGTCAATGAGGCATGTGCAGATTCAACAAAGAGGAGCCAATTAGATTGGACAAGACGATACAAGATCATTGAAGGGATCACTCGAGGAATTTTGTATCTTCATCAAGATTCACGGCTTACAATCATACACCGTGATCTCAAGGCCAGCAATATTTTATTAGATGCAGATATGAACCCAAAAATTGCGGATTTTGGTATGGCTAGGAATTTCAGAATGGA
>NW_013636950.1:0-336 GCF_000695525.1 Brassica oleracea var. oleracea
TTTTTTTTAATTGAAATTAAATTTATAGAAATCGCTATTTAAAACCATTCTATAGCAATGATAGCAATGATAAAGTCTGATTAAGTAGTTAGATATTGGGTTCTAATATTACAAATTCATAAGATTACAAGTTCGATAAAATCTGATTAAGTATGTAGATATTGTAAGAATCTGTTTAGACAGCATATATACATATTGGGTGATCCATTTTCAGTTTCCTAAATGAAACGGTAAGGAATATTAAGACAAAGCCATAGAAAAAAGAGACTTAAACCTTGTACTTGCTTGGTTAATAGAGAAACAGAGTATATTACAAGTCGATCAATACAAGGTTGG
>NW_013636951.1:0-336 GCF_000695525.1 Brassica oleracea var. oleracea
AGAGCTCGGTCGCTACGTAGCGACCGAGCCGTGTACGTGATCGGTCGTTACGTAGCGACCGAGCCGTGTTTGTGCTCGGTCGCTACATAGCGACCGAGCCGTGTACGTGATCGGTCGCTACGTAGCGACCGAGCCTTATACGTGCTCGGTCGCTACGTAGCGACCAAGCTTCGGGGAGAGCTCGAACGCTACGTAGCGACCGAGCCGTGTTCGTGCTCGGTCGCTACGTAACGACCAAACTTCAGGGAGAGATCAGTCGCCACATAGCGACCGAGCACGCTACGTAGCAACCGAGCACGCTACGTAGCGAACGAGCACGCTACGTAGCGAACGAGC
>NW_013636952.1:0-336 GCF_000695525.1 Brassica oleracea var. oleracea
AAGTTGGTAGAATTAGGCGGAACTTTAATGGCCAAAAGTCCAAAGGTGAATAGTAAAACTTTTCTTATAAGTATGTGGAGTAAGTTTTCAAATTCTTTACTCACTTCTTTCCACATAACTCTTCTAAGGTTCAAGAAGTTTTCTCTTCTCCTTTCTCTTTGAATCTCTCTTTCTTTTGATTGCTCAACATGTCTACCGAATGGAGAGCTTCGGGGTGCGCTCATGCGTCAATCTTCGAACTGAGCGATCTCGATTCTTCCGATGGTTGCGCACTACCCGAGCCGGTCTTTCTACGATTTACCGCGAGTAAAGAAGAAACTAGGGAGTACCGGGCAG
>NW_013636953.1:0-336 GCF_000695525.1 Brassica oleracea var. oleracea
ATGTAAGAACAAAGCTTCTAAGAGACCACATGATACAAACCGACACAGAGACTTATACTACCATTTCAAGTAAACTCAAAGTTGAAGAATCTTACCAGAGTGCTGCAGTAAACTGGCAAGATTGAACAAATCATTCATCACCTACAACAAACAAGACAAAGATTCGTAAATCACCAAGGAAAAGGAAGAACTCGCGAGCTTCTTTTAAAAGTGATTACGGGTCTCTTACCCAAGGGGAGTAGTTGATGATCAGGTGATTTGAGTGAAGGGAGAGAGCTGAGGATCTGGGAGTAGAATCGATCTCGAGTAACAGAAATCAAAGACGAGTGAAGAAGA
>NW_013636954.1:0-336 GCF_000695525.1 Brassica oleracea var. oleracea
CCTGTTCACTTCTTTTTGACCTATATCCTAGGATTTTTGTGAATCAAACCTTAATAGTTGTAGCCACCAAATCCTGTTAAAATCTTTTACATATAGAATTCTTATGAATCAAAAGCCTTGATGGTTGTAGCCACCAAGTCATGTTCGAATTCTTTTCCTAATTTTTTTCTATTTCTAACTATATTATTTATTATTTTATTATTATATATATATATTTTTTATTTTATAAAAAACCTAAATTCGAAATTGAGAGAGGAGGGTAATATTTCTACACAAGGCTTTTACCTTGCAGACTTGTTTGAAGAATCTGGTCCCATGTATACCAAGCCCCAAGAC
>NW_013636955.1:0-336 GCF_000695525.1 Brassica oleracea var. oleracea
CTTATTGTCTCTCGTCTTCAAATATTTTCTTGGGCTGGCCTCTTGGAATACAATCATGTAAACTTTCCTTATCAGTGTTATCAAAATCAAGAAAGTAAATCTTTATTTATTTTAGCTAAACACTAATGACTTTCCTAAAATTGAGGAAGCTATAAGAAAGAGCCTGTGAATTGCCTTGTTCCGAAACTTGTATTAATCCAAATGAGTGGATTATTGCGTTAGTTTGGAAACCAGGAAGCTGTTAGATGCTTGTATTAATCCAAAAAGTGGATTTACTTAATTACTTAATTATGGTTATTATTTTCATTGAGCTATTTTGTTGGTTTTGTGTTTAGA
>NW_013636956.1:0-336 GCF_000695525.1 Brassica oleracea var. oleracea
GGACATCACAGTTAACAAAGAGACGTGTGTGTCATGTCTACTTGGGAAACAAACGAGACAACCATTCCCAAAGGAAACCTCGTATCGAGCCGTGAAACCTCTCGAGCTCATACACGGTGATCTGTGTGGACCGATCACCCCACCCACACCGGCTCATAAACGATACGTATTGGTGCTGATCGATGATTACTCGCGATACATGTGGACAGTGTTATTGAAAGAAAAGAGTGAGGCATTGGAGAAATTTAAAAAATTCAAGACACTTGCTGAGCAGGAAACAAAGACTGCGATACAAACGTTGCGAACAGACCGTGGAGGAGAGTTTACATCTCGAGA
>NW_013636957.1:0-336 GCF_000695525.1 Brassica oleracea var. oleracea
ATAACCAATCAATATTCATCCCTGCACTAACGAGTTCCTGTATTTATCTATACGTCCGCGGTTTGATCCTTTGTTGCTCACGGCGAGGTTTTGATATCGTTATATACAACCCTACCACGAGGCAGGCCCTTTGGTTACCGGACAAGCAACCTTTGATGCAGCTATACCAGTATACTTACTTCTTTGGATACGACCATCTCGAGAATCAATACAAAGTTTTGAGCCTACCACACCAAGATATGGAGAGAGCTTGTCTAGTTTTCACATTGACAGTTCCGACGGCTACCAAAAGCTGGAGATACGTAGAATCCATTGGACTTGGACATCACTATCCAA
>NW_013636958.1:0-336 GCF_000695525.1 Brassica oleracea var. oleracea
AATTTTTTAAATGTCTGTGGGGATGAGCTTGAGCTATGTGACTGGAAATCATAAATGGACTCGTTCCTCTACTAATTTTAGTAGGGCCCAACTTTACTCAATCACAATATCTCCACGAACATCCAGCCCATTCTAAGCTTGAATCGTAGTATTTACATGTCTGGTTCTTCTGGTTTAACAGATACGTACAAAGCCCTAGTTTTAACTTCTTCTTAATTTCTGTTATGTTACTTTTGGAGTTAAAACATTACGGTACATGTGCAATTTGTTATTTGCTCCTTGGGCACATGGCAAGAACCTGGTTTGGTAGCGCATGAACTTCTTAACATTACTCAC
>NW_013636959.1:0-336 GCF_000695525.1 Brassica oleracea var. oleracea
TGGTAGTTGGGCAGATGAACACCACCATGAGAGCTTTGCAGTAGAAATAGCAACCCATACACCAGGAGCTGACGAAGTCTTCACAGACGAGGAGCTGCTCGACATGCAAAACTGTGATCATACAGATCAGATTCCAGCTGAAGACGCTTGGAAAAGAACCAGATCGATCGACACTCATCATTAGATATCGATCGACAACCGTCCTCAACAATCGATCGACAACCATCCAATACAGAAAACCACTGTAAGCGAAAAAGTTAAATTAGATAACAAATATCTAACTCCAGATGAATTTGGTATTTTCAGGGACCCCAATGGCTTCGCAAAAGCCATAGA
>NW_013636960.1:0-336 GCF_000695525.1 Brassica oleracea var. oleracea
TTTAATCAACAAGTTATCACTATAGAACATGTTTCTCCTACCAAATAACATATAAGTACTGTTAAAGAGTAGAAAGAATGTTATTGGCTAGGTCGCATTCCTAACATGTATCATAAACGAGAAAATAAGCTCTTAGGATATACTAATATAATTTATCAACAAACTCAAAATATCAACACTGAATTATGAGTCGCAGAGACACTAACCAGTGAAATCATCCAACGTACCGTGCATTCCTCATCCAACGTACCGTGCATTACTCATCCAAAAAGTTTAGAGATCCAAAAATTTCCCCACATAAAATTTTCTCGTTGATAGGGTTCTTCCGGCGGCGAA
>NW_013636961.1:0-336 GCF_000695525.1 Brassica oleracea var. oleracea
TTTTTTTATAAATAAAAATGTTTTACGCATTCGTAGATTACTTCAAAATACTCGATTCTACTACAGGCAGACTGCTTCGAAACGTTTTACTACAAAATATTATATAGTTAGCCTTCTCAGTGGTTAATCATTTAAATCATTGTACATCCTAGTTTGAAATTTGGTTAACTTCAGTTTAGTATACCTCATCGTAGCTGTTTACTGCATATTCCTTATCCTATCTTTTACTTGTCTCTGGCTTTGTCTGAATTGTCTTATTTTGTAATGTAGGGACTTGCCTTGCAACAAACTCAGTGGCCTTGTTTGTTTGTTTTTATGTTTTCTTTGTGGTGGTCC
>NW_013636962.1:0-336 GCF_000695525.1 Brassica oleracea var. oleracea
CTTGCTGATCTTGGAGTAAAACATGATAGTCCAATGGACTTGTACTGCGATAGCAAGTCAGCTATCTACATTGCTGCGAACCCGGTGTTCCACGAGCGTACGAAGCATGTAGAGAAGGATTGTCATAGTGTGAGAGATGCAGTGAAAGCTAAGCTGATAGCAACAAGGCACGTTAGGACCAACGAGCAGCTAGCGGATATTCTAACAAAAGCGTTGGGGAGCTCTGCATTTCATTACTTGTTGTCCAAGTTAGGAGTGTGCAATCCACACGCTCCAACTTGAGGGGGAGTGTTAAGGTTCTAGAGGTCTAGAACCGATATATCCATAGGAGAGTAT
>NW_013636963.1:0-336 GCF_000695525.1 Brassica oleracea var. oleracea
CAAAATTAATGAGAAATTGATTTGTTCTATAATTCTCTACAAATAAAAAAATGAGAAGGAAAACCTATTACTCGTGAATGGTAAAGAGTTTAAGAAATATTAAGAAACATAGTGTTTTTCTTCGTTCCCTTGGTCATCCATCACACCCAAAATATATACAGTTCAATCTTTTCAGTAAGGCTCGCATGATGTGACAAGCGTGAAGAGGAACTAACACGTGTAGCATTTGCAACGTGCCAGCCTCTGACCTTATTATTTGTTGTATACTGTTTCATTCAGAGAGTTAATTAAAGGGAAAATTAGAAGATTGAGCAACTTTTAAGTTTGAATTAGAAA
>NW_013636964.1:0-336 GCF_000695525.1 Brassica oleracea var. oleracea
CTTATTTAAATTAATAATATGAATATTCCCTATATTTATGGTAATTAATACTTTCCATATTTTGTGAATTATAATAATTCTAATTTTTATGCAAACTATACACTCCATTAAATTTAAATATACTTTTTCGTGCATAGTATTATTTAACGATCGAATATGAATATATAAATAATTTTTTTTGAATTTTTTTATTTATTATATTTTTTTTACATAATAATGATATCGGATCGTACATATTTTTAGATTTTTACTGGTTTTCTAGAATTTTTAGTTAAAATTCGTTTTACTAAATTTGAACCGGATTATACACAGGTCACTGGATCTATCGATTCACGG
>NW_013636965.1:0-336 GCF_000695525.1 Brassica oleracea var. oleracea
ATGTTCACTTTGATACATAGGATGCTTGATTTTGAGTAACTTTGAGTAACATGGATTTTGTATTAGGAGAAATCAAAGGAACCAGTAGTATAAGAAAAAAGTGTTAAGTGTTTGTTTGGTGGCAGGAGGCTTTCTCCATAGAAGCCATTGAGTTTCCAACCTCTTCCCTGCAAATTACATTCCTACGTTTTCATGCCTACCTTTATCATCTCATCTTTGTGCCTAAAATCTTCGTTGAGTCTAGAGATACATATCTTCTATGTCACCATCATCATCATACATTGTTTTGTTTCTCTTCTTCATGCCTTTCCATGTCTGAACTCCTACTGTCAGAAA
>NW_013636966.1:0-336 GCF_000695525.1 Brassica oleracea var. oleracea
AAAAAAAAAAGAGAGAAGAATGAACGAACAAATTAACAAATTTATAGTTCCAAATATTTAAAATGAGTAATGTAAGACAGATTAAAAAATATATTATCTCATTTTGTTTTAAAATCTTTAAAATAAAATTAAAATCAATGTGAAATAGGTTAAATAATTTTTTTTATCAGTTAAGAGTTAACCGAACCAAAATCGAGTACATTGTATAGTAACTTAATTAGTTAGGACCTAAGAGGCTAATACTTTAGTTTATGGTCTCGATTTGGATGGAATATTTTGGTTTTCAGTTTATTTGGTTTGGAGAGTCTTTATATAACTTAAAACTGTTTTTTTTTT
>NW_013636967.1:0-336 GCF_000695525.1 Brassica oleracea var. oleracea
TTTTTTTTTATATTTTGAACTGTTCTAGGTCCAGAATCCTGATGCTTTGCCAATCGCCCTGACTAACTTGGTTGGTAAGACCTATCTATTCAAGATAGTAATCGAGAAGGAGAACTATCTTTACAAGCACGACACCTACAAGGTTCTCAAGATTATCACCAATGCTGATATGATAAATGAGTTTGATGTGAACCATTATCCTTCGGTATGATAATATATTCATATAAGTTAGTGCGTACTTTTAAAGTCATAGTATTCTCTAACTAAATTTTTATGTCCAGGGGAGTGAGAGCACTGTATGCCCACAATTTTCAAATGTTTCTGAAGCACCAGAGG
>NW_013636968.1:0-336 GCF_000695525.1 Brassica oleracea var. oleracea
TCATACAATTACTCTTAAACACCTTAATCTCTCATAATCTCTCTTAAACTATCTCAAATCTCTCAATACCTTTCTTATTCTCTAAAATCATATCGTCCACCGCCATTATCACGTAGTTTAGATTACTCCCCTCATTCTAGCGCCAAACTGTTAGGGGATTTTTGTGTAGGATCTTTTTGAGTACTACGGAACGATGGACAAGGCTGATATTTGTATAGATTTCGTATATAGTTTGAGAGAAATAGACTTGAAGATATGTTTTACTGAGTAAAGAATCCGGAACTACAACGATTGGTGTATAAACTCTAGTTCTAGCCGTCTAACTCTAATCTCTAA
>NW_013636969.1:0-336 GCF_000695525.1 Brassica oleracea var. oleracea
GAAAGTTAACAAATTTTGTATGAAACGAAGTGCTAGATAATAATAAAGCCTTACTATCAGAAACACTAACACACGGCAAGTAACATATGTACAAAGACATCTAGAACCAGAGAAAGAAGCAAAGGTACATAGCATTTAACGGTCAAAAACAATAGGAAAGAAAGAGCAAAATCTCACTTACCAGCATATTTCCATATGGGAGATGTAAAATGAGTATATAGAAAATGATGGAAGCCCATAATGAAGATATTCTGGAGGACAAAGATCCCCCCACTACAGAAGTACACAGCCCGAGTAGTAATAAATTTTAATGGTTAGATATGGTAGTCCTGCTAA
>NW_013636970.1:0-336 GCF_000695525.1 Brassica oleracea var. oleracea
TTTGCCCGGTTAAATGAAAATATTCCGAGGAAATTCCGACGGATAGTTAAATATCCCTTGGAATTCCGTCGGAATATTCCGAGGAAATTCCGAGGAACTAGTGTTTGGGGTTTCAAAACATCAATTTTTTTGCCGTATTTCATTTCTTATACAATTGTAATGCATACCATTGAGGATTCTTTGTATAGATGATCATAAACCATGAAATAACAAATTTCAAAACAAATTGAAAGTATTCCCTTAAATTACTGTTCATTAAAGTGTCTAAGTGTTTCTCTTACGTGGTGGTGATTTCGTTCATACAATCGGAAAAGTGTTTATTATAGAGTAAGGAAC
>NW_013636971.1:0-336 GCF_000695525.1 Brassica oleracea var. oleracea
AAAAAAAAAAAAATTTAAGAACTTCAATGAGGTTTTCCCATTGGACAATGAAAAACTTATCAAATCACAAAATTAACTACAATTTATTTATTAGAACTCAAAAAGTTCTCTAACCAATGGAGATGGTCTTAGAACACTAAATGATCTTCGAAGATTCTTTGACTCTCAAGTGCAAAATGGGTTCGAACAGAGGTTAAAAGATATATATATAGCAAGGCATATTTATGAAACTTTCTTGTCAGCATTAGGAGGGGCCGGTTAGCAGGGGTGTCAAAATGATCTATAACTTATGATCTGGCTCAGCTCAGCTCGTTTTTTCATGAGCACGATCTCTAT
>NW_013636972.1:0-336 GCF_000695525.1 Brassica oleracea var. oleracea
AATAAATTAGACAGTTTTATTCGTTTTATGATATTTCATAAATGCAAATGAAAAAGACAAGCAAAAAAAGAAAGTTTAATTAATGAAGTAAAAATATTTTCAAATGGGTACTTCTCTTTTAATAATATAGATTAAGTAAGTGGGACATATAATTTATTGTGGGAAAATTAAGCCTTAGACAAATATTTCAGGGACTACATGACAATTTTCATCAATCTTTTGAAACGTTGTCGTACACTTAACTTATTCATGAATTTTCATGTAACGTTCTTCATTCAGAAACATGAAGTTTTTTTTTTTGAACTGATTCTTCGTATTTAAATGCGTGAGAAAAGA
>NW_013636973.1:0-336 GCF_000695525.1 Brassica oleracea var. oleracea
GGCTAATATGTGTACAAAAAGACAAGGTAAAAATGATAATATGATCTCACCGAAAAACACATATTTTAGTTATTTCGTAGTAATATATCATTAACTAATTAATGGCATGTTGTTAAGATTGAATCCTCATAAATTGTGAAATCAACCTAAATTTGAATCTCTCCAACAATATTTTATTATTGAAATGAGGAAACGTTTACAACTCTTAAATGCCACTAGAAGATATCGGAAACACTCTCCAGTGAGTTGTCCGATCTAACTTCTCAAATCGATCCCCTCACCAGAATGACCACAAGAATCAACAGTCTCAATACAAGTTTCAAGCTGTAAAAGCTT
>NW_013636974.1:0-336 GCF_000695525.1 Brassica oleracea var. oleracea
CCTAAGATTCTTTTTAACCAAAGATCTAAGCAAAGCAGACAAGGTTCAGTTAACTACTTCAGTTTGCTCATCAGTTTGCGGATGACAAGTTGTAGAGAACATCAATCTAGTACCTAGCTTAGACCACAAGGTCTTCCAAATATAGCTAAGAAACTTAGCATCACGATCAGAGACAATGGTCTTAGGCATTCCATGCAATCTAACAACTTCCTTAAAGAATAAATCTGCAACTTGCACAGCATCATCAGTTTTGTGACTAGGAATGAAATGAGCCATCTTCGAGAACCTGTCAACAACCACAAAGATAGAATCTCGTCCAGCTTTAGACCTAGGCAA
>NW_013636975.1:0-336 GCF_000695525.1 Brassica oleracea var. oleracea
AATTCTCTTGCGAGATGAATAGCAAGATGTTCCATTACATCAAAGAACGATGGAGGAAATATCTTCTCAAGGTTGCACTTGCTGACTGGTGCGTTTGTCTTCAAATTATTAATACCCTCTTCAGTCACTACTCTGCTGCATAAGTCGCGGAAGAAAACACTAATCCCTACATAGATAAAAGACATAATTTTCGTAAGTATTAAGTTTTTATAAGCATAATTGTTAAATATAAAAATAAATTAAATTATAAAATATAAGATACCTGCAATTGCTTCATGAACATTACGTCGCAATAATGTTGAAAAAGCAAACGGAAGGAGGCGCTGCATAATTACA
>NW_013636976.1:0-336 GCF_000695525.1 Brassica oleracea var. oleracea
TATTCAACTTCCTCGTGATTCTACACTACTTTTTGTATCCAAATACAACATCTCACATCGTGATTCATCCTAGTTTGGTTAGAATGACAAAAAAGTTGTCATATTCCCAGACAGAAAAACTTGGATCACCTGATTTGAAAGTGGGATAACTTCTTCATCCTAACTCCTATGAGATTTAGTCAACTTCCTGGTGATTCTCCACCGCTTTATGTATCCAAAGACAGTATTTCACATCACGATTCATCATGGTTTCATTAGAATGACAAAGAAGTAGTCATATTCCCAAACCGGAAAACTGGGATCACCTGATTTTAAAGTGGGATAACTTCTTCATCC
>NW_013636977.1:0-336 GCF_000695525.1 Brassica oleracea var. oleracea
TTTCTTAACACACAGGGAAGCAATATTTGCCAAATATTGCCTCCTAGTCACGTTTGTCGTGTCTGACCAAAGATCTTCCAGATCTATAATCGGGTAGATGGATCTGAATGGATCTTCAAAAAACCCCTAAAAAAATCAAAAATCAAAAAACGAAAAGGTTAAAAAATATTTAGAGTCATTTCATTTCATTCTGTGGATAACAACAAAGAAGGATCATAACATTACCCTATTCTTAAAGGCCTTGGTTTTATAGTCGCGGAAGTCTTGGTACGCCTTGTCGTCGGGGAAACCTTCACGGCCGTCAGGATCGAATTCCAATTCGTAACCATCGTAACT
>NW_013636978.1:0-336 GCF_000695525.1 Brassica oleracea var. oleracea
CTAATCCTAATTGTAAACACATATATTTAGATAACTCCTAAATATAACTTTGATCATAAACTTATTAGGACTAGGGTAGCTTGACACTCAAGCTTCCTTCAAACTTACAACATTTTTCCCCTTAAGCTTGAATTTCATGTCTTTCAAATCTTGAACTCCAATCAACTCTCTCATCTCTTTATACTTGATTCTCCCCAATGCCTTTGTTAAGATATCTGCCTTTTGTTCACTTCCAGGTACATGCTCAACTTCAAGTAGTTTCTATTCAACACATTCTCTTATAAAATGATACCTTGAACGAGTCGGTCGCTACGTAGCGACCGACCAAGCCATTCG
>NW_013636979.1:0-336 GCF_000695525.1 Brassica oleracea var. oleracea
CGCACAAGGAGAGTTGGTTACATTTACCAACCAGGAGCTAGCAAGGTTAGAAAGAACAAATCATCAACAACCAAGGCAAACCGACACCACTATGGGTGATCACGCCAATCAGGATGATCTCACTGCGGCTATGGCACTCATGCAGCAGCAGATGCAACAAATGCGGCAGACCATCCAAGCTCAGCAGGATGCTGCTGAACAGGCTGCTCTCGCGCGGCAGGAGCAGGATGCTGCTGAACAGGCTGCTCTCACGCGACAGGAACAACAAGCGCAGACTGTTCCAATCGGACAGAGAAACATTCCTTGCAACATCCCTACTACGCGCTCTGCCATTGT
>NW_013636980.1:0-336 GCF_000695525.1 Brassica oleracea var. oleracea
GAGTGTTGTAAAGTTTGATTTGGGAGTATGAGAAAGTGGAAGGAAAAAAGTAAAACTCTTGTGCTTAATTGACTAGTCTTTATGGGATAAGTAGAAAAACTTCTAGCTCAGTTTATGAAAAGTCTTGGCCCCCGAAAAAAAAAAAATAAAAAAAGAGAAAAAATTAAAAAATTAAAAAAAAGAGAAAAAAAAAAGAAAAGGAAAAATGGGGCTAGCAAAACTGTTTAGAGCTAAGTTTTGTTTTGAAGTTAAGAAAAATCCGTAAGAAAAAAAAAATAAAAGGAAAAATGGGGCTAGCAAAACTGTTTAGAGCTAAGTTTTGTTTTGAAGTTAAGA
>NW_013636981.1:0-336 GCF_000695525.1 Brassica oleracea var. oleracea
GAAAAAACTAGAGACATGAATGTCGTCTTAAAACCGATTCGTTTCTGACAATTCTCTCGGAACTGACATATTCCAAGTCTTCAACTTGGAAACAACCAAATCACAGTCCAAGAGTCGTCTTCAAACCGACTCGGACTGTCGATCATTCTATTCCTCGAGAAAAAAGGGACGGAGTAGGTGTGTATACTATACTCGTATACTCCCATACTTCAAAAACATATTCAAAAAAGGCGATGTCTCGTCAAGATCAAGAAAACGCTTTCGACAAAGCGAACTCTCGTAGAAATAGGCGGAAAAATATTCATACAATGCGATGTCTCGTCAAGATCATCCTAA
>NW_013636982.1:0-336 GCF_000695525.1 Brassica oleracea var. oleracea
CGTATCGAGACTTAAGCGTTTTTACGATTTTACTCGCGAAGTAGCCGCTGGTATAGGCATGGTTCTTCGAACGAAACCCTGTTTCTTCGCATAGCCGAGGCAGTTGGTGTTAAGTTAACCGTAACCTGCTCTACTACAAAGAATAGGAAACTGTTCGAGAGATATAACCTTCCCAACTTCCCGAATACTTTCGACGATGTTTTTTAGACGGAACATTGGTGTCGTATCCACGGACCTGAGGATTGAGTTACGGAAACTTCGGACGAAGATGCATGGTTATGGGATGCGGCCGGGTTCGGAATGGTCCACGAAGAATTGGCCGCGCTCGCCGGGCGA
>NW_013636983.1:0-336 GCF_000695525.1 Brassica oleracea var. oleracea
GATCACATCATTTGAAAGTGGGATAGCTTCTTCATTCTAACTCCTATCAGAGTTATTCAACTTCCTAGTGATTTTACACTACTTTATGTATCCAAATGCAGCTTCTTACATCGCGGTTAATTCTGGTTTGATTAGAATGACGAAGAAGTTTTCATATTCCCGAAATGGAAAACTGGGATCACATCATTTGAAAGTGGGATAGCTTCTTCATCCTAACTCCTATGAGATTTATTCAACTTCCTAGTGATTCTCCATACTTTATGCGTCCAAATACAGCTTCTTACATTGTGGTTCATCCTGGTTTGATTAGAATGACGAAGAAGTTTTCATATTCCC
>NW_013636984.1:0-336 GCF_000695525.1 Brassica oleracea var. oleracea
CATACAAACTCTCATAATAATTTAAAATATACAATGAGCCAAGATAACTAATTTGATAATTTTTTTATTGATGATTTATAAAGCATATAATATGAACTTTAGATTATGGTAATAGTTATTATGATAATTTACACAAAATATAATGCTTTTAAATAAAAATATAAAATCATTATATTAATTTATATAAACAGTAGTCGCTTTTTATTTATATATTTTATAAATATAGAAAATGATTAATTTATTTATCTTTCTACAACTTAAACAATTAGTTATCATAAATAATTATTTTTAATATTATGTAAATATTTGGCAAGTGATATTAATTGGTTATAGACT
>NW_013636985.1:0-336 GCF_000695525.1 Brassica oleracea var. oleracea
CACCCTGCCAGGGCCCCGCCGCCGATATTCCCTATCACCCAGGAGTCAGTCTTTCCGTAGTCCACCGCGTCCGCGGAGCCAGAGCCCAATCATCTCGTCCCACGCCGTCGAGGCCAGGTCGCTTCTACACAGACTCACCGACCATAGTTGGGTGATAAAAAGGCATGCAACAGTAAACGTGTCTGGGAAGTGCTGGCGGGGAACTTTTTACTATGGGGGTGGTCCGCGCACGGCGTTTTTACTAGTAAATAAGGGCCCAGTTTGAGCAAAATCTCAGAATTTTGGGGACTTGGTCGTTTTGGAAAACTGGGTCCCGACAACTGGCGAGCGGGTATG
>NW_013636986.1:0-336 GCF_000695525.1 Brassica oleracea var. oleracea
AGGTCGACAATGGTTAAACTCATACTGTGCGACAAGCAAGCAGCAGACTTTAGCATCCTACAAATCAAGAAGAATAGGAAATTTAAAGTTGTCATCATCACAAGCATAATTCCTAAACTTTTCCAAGGTAAATAATTTTTTTAAACACATCAAAAAATAATACAGATCTAAATTTTTTTTTCTCAACAGAACAATAATATCCAATATTTTCCAGGCAAACTACTACTCAGTTCATAACCAGCAACAAATTTCATTCAGCAAATCAATTGATTACATAATGCATTTCAATGGGCGAATAAGAGATCATGCAAAAGCATGCAGTAAAGAGTGACTTTA
>NW_013636987.1:0-173 GCF_000695525.1 Brassica oleracea var. oleracea
TTTTTTTTTTTTATGTTTGATGTTTCGGCCTTAAATGGCCTCATTTCTTGTTTGGGGACTGGCCGTATGTGGCTTTGAATCCCTGCCACTATGCGGCTTTCTTTTTATGACAAGATGATCGATTGTATTTTTCATAAGTTTACGTATGGCGTGGAAGAAGGGTGATGAGTTGT
>NW_013636988.1:0-101 GCF_000695525.1 Brassica oleracea var. oleracea
AAATTGGTGCACTAACCACTATAAAATCGCTATTTTCTAGAGAAACATAGACAAAAAAAGTTTCAAACCTCTTTGACCTTCACCATATGTTATTGAAGGAT
>NW_013636988.1:148-336 GCF_000695525.1 Brassica oleracea var. oleracea
TATGTGTTAACCCCTACGAAAATATTGAGTTTTTCGGTAAATGTTATGTATATTGAAGCCTATGATCTTTAGTATTGCTTTAAAATTTCTAAACACATTCTAAATTTGCATTAATGTATGTTAAAGTCTATTTCATGGTATATGGGCATCGTTTTAATTTTTTGTCTATTAATTTAGTAAAACTTCAT
>NW_013636989.1:0-336 GCF_000695525.1 Brassica oleracea var. oleracea
GAAGGATATAAGAAGCTTTCTGGGTCATGCCGGTTTCTATAGAAGATTCATCATTGATTTCTCTAAGATAGCTAGACCATTGACCAGGCTGTTATGCAAAGAAGCTGCATTTCACTTCGATGGGGAATGTATGGAAGCTTTCAAAAACCTGAAGAATGCACTCATCACTGCACCCATAGTTCAACCGCCAGATTGGGATCTCCCCTTTGAGATCATTTGTGATTCAAGTGACTTTGCTGTAGGAGCAGTCCTAGGCCAGAAGAGAGACAAGAAGTCACATGTGATCGATTATGCAAGTAGAACCCTTGATGAAGCTCAAGCTAAATACTCTACAAC
>NW_013636990.1:0-336 GCF_000695525.1 Brassica oleracea var. oleracea
AAAATCCCCTCAACAAAACCAGCCTGGGGATAAACGCGGCAGGAGGCAGACGACAAATGGAACGATAACAATCGCCGCAGAGTTAATATGATCATCGGAGGATCACAATACTGCAGCGACACTGTGTCGGCCGTCAAGGCTTACCAACGGAAGGCGGAGTCGAGCGCAAATTGGTCTACATGGTCTCCTCCCCGAGTTGGCCAAAATTGCTCGATCACCTTCACAAAGGAAGAGGCCGGCGGCATCGATCAACCTCATTGCGACCCGCTCGTCATAGATCTCGTTATAAGAGACTTAGAAGTCGGAAGGGTACTCGTCGACACGGGAAGCACGGTC
>NW_013636991.1:0-336 GCF_000695525.1 Brassica oleracea var. oleracea
ATTATTTGGGATTTAAAAAAAAAAATATATATATATATATATATATTTATATTTATATATATAATATAAATTTATATATTTATTAAACATTTTTAATATTATTAAAAATATTTTTTGTAATTATTAAACTATTTTTTATTTATTAAAACTATTTTTTGTTTATTAGAACTATTTTTATTTATTTATTAAACATTTTTTTTAATATCTATAAAAAATTTTGTGATTAAAAACTATTATTTGGGATTTTTAAAAAAAATAATTTATATATTTCTATATATATTAAATATTTTTTTTTTTAATTTACAGGTCTCACGATGATCAGACCCGGCCTCGACA
>NW_013636992.1:0-336 GCF_000695525.1 Brassica oleracea var. oleracea
GTTGGAGGAAAAGGTAGATAACCTTACCTTAATGAGTAACTTTGAGTATGAGGAAAAGATGGTTAGGCTAGAGAACTTAGTTTCTGACTTGGCAAAGAAGTCGTTTACTTTAAAAATTGAGTTTGAAGTTTGTGTTGGTGTCATGCTCTTTGTATTAGTGGTACTTGGTCTGGTGATCGGAGGGAAGTGATGTTGGTGTTAACAGCATTACTAGGTCTGGTTTAGGAAGTTTGTGTTGGTGTCATGCTCTTTGTCTTAGTCGTACTAATGCTGTTAACCCTTATATTGTTATGTACTAATGTGTTGTATTGTTATGAACTTTATGAATTACAAATG
>NW_013636993.1:0-336 GCF_000695525.1 Brassica oleracea var. oleracea
AAATCAGTGTGCCATAGATGTGGAATGGGGAACCATTGGGCTAAGATGTGAAGGACTCCTAAACATTTTTGTGACCTCTGTCAAAGAGAGTCTGAAAGGGAAGAATCCTGAAACCCACTTGGTCTATAAAGATGGTGAAAATAATTTCGAACATGATCAAGATGATCTTATGGAATATGAGACTTATGATTGCCTAAAAGAATCAAATTGATAATCTGATTTCGACATCAAACTTGTCTGATTGCTTTGCTTGTATGTTTTCTCTGATTTTTATCTCCTTAATTTTTTCCTATTACATTGTATGCTTAGATTAAATGAATGAATGATTTTTCTATA
>NW_013636994.1:0-335 GCF_000695525.1 Brassica oleracea var. oleracea
GTCACAGAAACACACCTATAGTGTCTGTCACACTTGCAGAGCTTCTCACGAGTATGGAAGATGAGCAGAACGGCAAGAGTCATTCCATTCCTTCTCCTTCAAAGACTTGACTTACAGCGTGAAGATCAAGAAGAAGTTAACCCACTTCCCTGTTGCGGGAGCTCCGATGGTGATGATATGGAGATGAACACCAAGATGCTCCTCAATGGTATCTCCTGCGAAGCCAAAGAAGGAGAGATGAATGGCCTTTCTTGGAGCAAGCGGGTCGGGAAAATCAACACTCATCGATGCATTAGCCGACCGTATCGCAAAAGAGAGCCTACACGGTTCCATCA
>NW_013636995.1:0-335 GCF_000695525.1 Brassica oleracea var. oleracea
TATATATATATATATCTCAGTTGAATGTTCAGAACAGAAGTACTGAATTTGTAACAAACCAAACATAACAAATAATATATTGTGTTGGAACTTCTAATACTTGAAGTACTTAGTCTTAGGCCAGGACTCGAATTTTTAAACATTGAACAGAAAAGCCATGGATGGGAGATAGATGAAAAAGACCACAAATCCTTTAATATTTCATATTACAACTTTTTATCATTTTGGTACAACGTTGTTTTGGCACCTATCAAGAAACCCATATATACAAAAAAAAATTCTTACAGGATGGCCGTAGCCCATTGCAGAAGTTAGACGAGATACTGGAGGATCCT
>NW_013636996.1:0-335 GCF_000695525.1 Brassica oleracea var. oleracea
ACCACACATAAGAGAGATGATGAGATAGTAGTTATTTGTAGCTCTAAAAAGGAGGAGGGGATTCATTACCATTGACATAGCCAGTATGGAGATGGAGAGACATGGAGCCGTGGGAGAGAGAAAGAGGGAGTCGGAGAAGATGGACGTAGGAGCAACACGCTTCTCTTGCCTCAACTTAGTAAAGTCTGCTTTGTTAAGCTTAGTGAAACCCCTAAACAAAAGCCACAAAATTCATGAGTTCGACAGGGGAGAGAGATGGAAAAGAGAAATCAGTGAGATAAGAGGATGAAGATGGAAGAAATCAGGAAAATCGGTGGTAGAGGTTGACAGAGGAA
>NW_013636997.1:0-335 GCF_000695525.1 Brassica oleracea var. oleracea
AAGAAGAAGAAGAAGAAGACGGATTTTCGGGATCCGTCAACTCTCGTTCCTTAAAAATAGTGAGTTGGAACTTCCAAGGTTTGGGGAATCCTTGGACAGTTCAAAGGCTAGGGGAGATCAAGAAGAGCATCTTCCCGGACATCTTGTTTCTGATGGAAACAAAAAATCCCAACACATTTGTCTTAGATAAACTCAAGCATCTGGGCTATGAATATTATGATCTAGTGCCCCCAACTGGCCATGGTGCAGGGGGTCTAGCTTTGTACTAGAAACAAGAAATAAAGCTTGAAGTTATTGAGGCAAATGCCAACCTTATTGATACAGAGATTGAAGTA
>NW_013636998.1:0-335 GCF_000695525.1 Brassica oleracea var. oleracea
ACGCTAATATGAATCAAATTTGTATAGTAGTAATACCCCTAAACATGCGGAGACACGCGTCTTCTAGCCCTTGTTACCCCGCCGTCTGAGACTTTCCTTATTTGGCTTACGGCTTGTGACAAGTAAGAAAGAGGCGTGACCATTTTTTTAAAGAGAACAAAACAATGTGAAAAGAAGATGATAGCTCAGAACATTAAATTAAGTGAGACAAAACGTCTAGTTTCTCTGTCTCAAAAATATCACACACTTTCTGCCAGTGGTCCCGGTCAAAAGTGACCATAAAACCCATTATATATGAACCAACGAAAAAGTCAGAGAAATTCGTATATTTAATA
>NW_013636999.1:0-335 GCF_000695525.1 Brassica oleracea var. oleracea
CTCTCTCAACTTGTTATGTATGCATCCGACCAAACTCATTCTAGTTATATATATAAATGTGGGTTGTCAGGTTGGTACAACATCTTCAGCGGTAGTTGATCCATTGGTCCCATTAGGAAAAATTACAAAGGTAAATAAATATACACATATATAAGACTAACAGTAATTGACTAGAAACAGTAATTGATTTAGTTTACAAACAAAAAAACAGTAATTGACTAGTTTACATATGGTATGGAGTGCCTAAACCATGTTCTTAACCTAGTTCCTCTACAGTAGCCTACTGCAAATATACTTAGTTGATGTTTGATTTAATTTGGCTAAATAAATATTGA
>NW_013637000.1:0-335 GCF_000695525.1 Brassica oleracea var. oleracea
GACTCACGAGGAGTTCGCAGCAAAACACCCACATCCGCCCAACCTTGTTTATGTCAAAATCGATCGGCAAAATGGTCCTACCATCGATTGACAATGAGAGACCGCCATCGATCGACAACCTCCATCGCCCATCGATCAACGCGCACCTCTCACATACCGAGTTCAGATGCGAAAGATAGACGTTGCTCGTCTCAATGCACTCAAGCCACAACCCAAACCTTAAGCTAACCCTCTAGAGACCACCAGCACACAGTCAAATGATGCAGGAGAGCCTATGGAAGTTGATATGGCTCCTATGGGGAGAACCTTGAGGAAGAGAAAAGGAAAGGTTGCTA
>NW_013637001.1:0-335 GCF_000695525.1 Brassica oleracea var. oleracea
TTATTTTCACTTCCAACCTTATACTCAATATCAAACTCATACCCCAAGATCCTCGTTAACCAACGCTGATAATCCAAGGTTATCTCCCGCTGCTCAAGGAGATACTTAAGGCTCTGTTGATCCGTTCTGACAACAAACCGTCTACCCAAGAGATAATGGCACCATTTCTGAATTGCCAGCACAATAGCCATTAGCTCTCTTTCATATATCGGTTTCTGTTGCTCCTTAGCCGTCAATCCTTTACTGAAGTAAGCAATAGGGTGCTGGTTCTGCATCAATACTGCCCCAAGACCAAAACCAGACGCGTCTGATTCCACAACGAACATCTGTGAAAA
>NW_013637002.1:0-335 GCF_000695525.1 Brassica oleracea var. oleracea
TGTTCAGAATCAGAGAAATAACAAAGAAAAAGTTTGACTTGAGATTCAAGTTCCATGAGAACTAATGTTTGGTTTTTGAATTGGTGATTTAGGTAAGACGTTGCCTACTCTTGATCCACGCATAGGGGGAGTTATTGCGAACATAGCTGAAAGTCGATGCTGAAGATATAGACCGGGCGGTGAAAGCCACAAGCCTGCAAGGAAGGCCATTGATGAAGGACCATGGCAAAAGATAATTGCTTATGTATATATATAATGTTCTTGGGTCTTGAAATTAATATGAAATTCAATGTGATATGGACTGATCTTTGTTTGGTTTTCAGGAACAGCGAAAA
>NW_013637003.1:0-335 GCF_000695525.1 Brassica oleracea var. oleracea
AATTAGTGTATATGAATAGTAGTTGTTTTGATTTGTACTATTGAATATAACGTTATGGATATACAATATTATTTCACGTAAGAACAGAACTGTATTTAAATTGGGCTTTCTAACTAAAACTTACTTCATGTCTCTAAGTGTGAATATAATTTTCTTTCTTTTTTCCCTCTGCATTGGAGGGTTAGTAGCTCTCCAATAGCTTGCCCCCACAACATCTACATAAAACGAAACACATAACATTAGTGAATATTCTATCAAAAATTCAAATAATCACAATTTTTTTAACTTACCAATCAAGAAACTTGTGTTTGACCTTCCACTCAAAATATTTTCAA
>NW_013637004.1:0-335 GCF_000695525.1 Brassica oleracea var. oleracea
TTTTTTATCGCAGCATGGCCAATCATCGGAAGGGACTTCATTGTGGCAGTTCAATCATTCTTCATATTTGGATTCATGCCTGCTGGTGTGAATGCAACCATACTCTCCCTGATACCTAAGACAACAACTGCACAGACTCTAAAGGATTATCGCCCAATCGCTTGCTGTAATCTGCTTTACAAGGTCATCTCCAAAGTTCTAGCCAATAGGCTAAAGATCATTTTTCCGGATGCGGTAGAAGCAAACCAGTGTGCATTCATAAAAGATCGTCTTCTTTTAGAAAACGTCCTACTCGCCTCTGAGCTGGTCACTGGATACCACAGGAGCACGAACAA
>NW_013637005.1:0-335 GCF_000695525.1 Brassica oleracea var. oleracea
GAAGCACTGGATAGTAATATGCCAAAGTCTATTGATCTATCCAATACTACTTAGAACAATAATGTTCAGCAATTTTCCACGCTTAATGATGACAATAAGTGAATTCACACAAGGATAAATTTCAGAACCTGCATAGTTATACTAGTTTTTGAGTTATACGAGTTTATTTAATTACAATTAAGTAAAATCCTCTTCTCTTCTTTTGGTCAAACCGTGCAACATTTATATATATAATGTATGCATCTCCCTTACTACGCTAACTTAGCCGCACCACTTTTGTCAAGGATGATTAGATGGTTTTATTGTTGTACTTCTCTTCTTTCCTCTTGATCTCA
>NW_013637006.1:0-335 GCF_000695525.1 Brassica oleracea var. oleracea
CAATAATCTATTTGTAGTTTGAATAACTTTCAATGAGATTGCAATTTGGGAATGGAAGTCCAGACAAAGCGGCCCCGGAAGAGGTCAATGACAGCTGGTCAGATGTCCACCCTTCGAAAATAGGAAGATCCCCATTGAGATCACCAGTTCGGAAACAATTCGAGGAACCAATTATCTCAGCTTCAAAATTCTCTGTTCTTTGTTCTGACGAAGAGGAGGAAGATGGTGAGATAAAAGATGCCATCTCTGTGAATGAGGTGGAGGAAGACACTATTGGTGATGAGGAAAATACTATTGGTGGTGAGGAAGATACTCATGAAGTAGAAGAACTAACC
>NW_013637007.1:0-335 GCF_000695525.1 Brassica oleracea var. oleracea
ATAGGAGAATAGGAGGATAGGAAGAAACAAATTTTCATTTTGTTCATTATTGGCCATATTGGATTTAGTTTGATCTATTGGCTGTGGTTAAAAGAAAGTGTGATCCTCACACTTGCATCTTAGTGGTCACTTTTTGACCAATCAGATTTTTCTTTCTTTTTTTCCTTTTTAATACACAAAGCCACAAAATATTTGTAGTAAATGGAATTTAGGGTTTACAAAATAGAGTTATTTTTTAAGTTTGTAATTTAAAAAAAAATGAATTAGAGACTAAATTTATGATATATGTAGGTTTATAAATAAGGTAAAAAAGGTTGAGGTTTATGAAGTATAGT
>NW_013637008.1:0-335 GCF_000695525.1 Brassica oleracea var. oleracea
TTTCTCATGGGGCTTGATGACGCACGGTTTGGTAATGTCTGCACCAATATTATTGGGTTGGATCCGTTACCAGATTTAAACTCTGTTTATCAAAGAGTCGTGCGAGAAGAGAGGAGACTTCTTTCAACTCGTGTCGAGACAAGGCAAGATGCTGTTGGTTTTGTGGCCAAAACAGAGCCGTCTCAGTCAGACAATGCGAACATCAATGGCTTGCTTTCTACGGTAGCAAAGAGTCGAGGTGGTGTAGTGTGTACTCATTGCGGTAGGACGGGGCACGAGAAGAAAGAATGCTGGCAGATCATTGGGTTTCCTGACTGGTGGACTGAGCGTAACCA
>NW_013637009.1:0-335 GCF_000695525.1 Brassica oleracea var. oleracea
ATCGAAAGAAACAGAGCACTTTCGTGAAGAAGAAAACTTTGTTTTATTATCTTTCTTGCTTAAAACGCTTACATGATATCATCATTCATTATATACAATACTCTGATCTTATCCTTGAATGACGTCACCATATGACAGCTCATGTCGCAAGACAGCCAAATCTATTCGCAACGGTCACAACGTGAGCTGGCTTGATTGTACTAGCGCAGGACCGTTGAACCTTGACTGCTTTACGTTCTGAGGAAGACGACAAGAGCTTTGGCTGATCATCTGGAGTCGGCTTGAACTTCATCATCTCTTCTTCTGTTGGGCCACTCGAAGGCCCACTGTTATTA
>NW_013637010.1:0-335 GCF_000695525.1 Brassica oleracea var. oleracea
AGTGATGCTGCATTAACCAATGGCTTCTTTAACCCCAGAGAAAGCTTTTTTCCAATAGAGTGTGGTTTCTTGTTTTCTTTACAGGCAGCTGAGACTTCATGTGTGAGTTCTTCACCAGACAAGTCTTTCTTTTGAGATCGAGGAGGCAAGGCAAGAGATAGTTTCTTCCTGCTCCCTCCGTTGTTACCGGATGTGTTTGCCTCGCAGAAACCAATCGCTGCTTTTCTTTTCCCATTACCATCCATTTGTTGATCAGTGTTACGACTCTCTTTATATGTCATGCTCAACGAAGATTCCACTGCTAAGTTCGGCTTAATCCCATCAGGCTTTTCGTG
>NW_013637011.1:0-335 GCF_000695525.1 Brassica oleracea var. oleracea
AACAGAGGAGTGAGGGAATATGAAGATAGAGATGAAACAGAAGACAAGAGTGATGAAGTCATCGAAGATCAAAGTGCAGTGCCTATCTTACCTGATAACAGTGCAGATGATACAACAGAGATGGTTGAGCTAAGAAGATCAACGAGAGTGAGTAAAAGGCCGGGTTATCTAGATGACTATGTATACTTAGCAGAGGCTGAAGGAGAACGACTTTTACTATTGATAAACGAGGAGCCGTGGGAGTTCAGTACTGCACTAGATGAGAAAGTGTGGAGAGATGCATGTGAAGAGGAGATATCATCAATCATCAAGAACAGAACATGGGATTTAGTAGA
>NW_013637012.1:0-335 GCF_000695525.1 Brassica oleracea var. oleracea
GACGACACCATGTTTTTCACAAAAACAAGTGTCGCCTGCTGTGAAGCGTTGAAGCGTGTGCTCTCCTTGTATGAAGGAGCATCAGGACAGTGCATCAATGTAGGCAAATCGGCCATAACCTTCTCTGCGAAAACGCCAAGTGAAGTGAAATCCCGGGTCAAGGAGCTACTTAATATACATCAGGAGGGAGGAACTGAAAAATATTTAGGACTCCCCGAGCATTTTGGAAGGAAAAAGCGTGACATCTTTGCAAATCTCATTGATCGGATCAGACAGAAATCGATAAGTTGGTCTACGCGATATCTCTCGAGTGCTGGAAAGCAAGTACTACTACA
>NW_013637013.1:0-335 GCF_000695525.1 Brassica oleracea var. oleracea
GGAAAGGGTATTGAGTTTCGTTTTCTCAATCAAACAGGATATTGAGCTCGGAGGAAAAACACGTTAGAAGCCCAGATAAAAGGAGTGAGGTGGAGTTAAGGTCCAAAGTTATTGAGATCTGAGGCGTTAGGCGTACTGAACAGCCTCGCATCTCTGCGTGGTCTCGCGGCCGATATGAAAAGGTAGAAGACGAAGACAAAAATGAGACGTCGAAACCCTAGGCGTGTTTCAGTTGGGCCGCGATGATGGAACAAATAAGAAAACACCAGAGCCCAAAGAGAAAACGCCTTAGCCCAAAAGAGAAATGGAAAAAAAAAAAAAAAAAAAAAAAAAAA
>NW_013637014.1:0-335 GCF_000695525.1 Brassica oleracea var. oleracea
CCCTCCGTTAGGACTCCGGATTCAAAGAAACTCAGTCCACATCGAGTGACTGATTCGCCCACAACCTCCCACGAGTCTTGATAGAAGACCGGCTGAAAACCATCTGGCCCCGGAGCCTTATATTTTCCCATCGATCGAACCGCAGATTCCATGTCTACTCCCGAGAAAGGTTTATTCAAACTCACCAGCTCATCCCATGTAGGCGCAGTGAAACCTTGCTGAGGTAACTTTTGTGTATCTAGGGATATATCCTCCGTCGAGTAAAGTCTCTTATAGTAGTTGATTGCTAGTCTCTGTAACTCTTCCGACTGCTCAATCCAACGCCCATCATCATC
>NW_013637015.1:0-335 GCF_000695525.1 Brassica oleracea var. oleracea
AAAAAAAGGGTTGACGTAATTTTTGCATGGTTGTTGTTTTTCGTATAACAAGACATTAGAATTGTGAACCAAATACCAAATAAACGTTGCCTTGCACTTTGCTCTACTTATAACATCTTATAAAAAAAATACCACCTACCACTTTTATCGTCTTTAATAAATCACACATCTACGCCCGCAAATAAGTCGATAATAGACTTAAAACTCAGCCTAAGTTAATGTATAACATACGATCACATGTACGTCTCAATTGTTTTATTAATAAATAATTTACTAAAAGAAGGGGTGCACATTAACGTCCTACCTTAAACCAACTTCGGTTTTTAAAAAGAATT
>NW_013637016.1:0-335 GCF_000695525.1 Brassica oleracea var. oleracea
ATATATATATATATATATATATATGTATTTTGATCGGATTTATCGAGTCAAATTTTTTCCAGGAACTACCATTTTCTTCGGAACTAACCGCCTAACTAACGCCTTAGTGACCATTATTTTAGCCACTCACTGCAGATTTTACAACATGAAAACGTCCAAGTGGATCGATCTGCCAGTGCCCCCCATGCTTGTTTGGTTATCTGAAGGATCCAGAGCTGACTTCACCTGATCTACTTAATTCTCTAATCTTGGGCTTGGTATACATTGGATCGGAATCCTCGTTCAGGTCTGAAAAGAATGTGAGTACGGTTTCCCTCTCTCTTCCCTTCAAAAAA
>NW_013637017.1:0-335 GCF_000695525.1 Brassica oleracea var. oleracea
TCAGTCCAAGTAAATGGTGATTTGGCGGGTTATTTTCAAAGCTCTAGAGGACTCCGTCAGGGATGCTCGCTCTCGCCGTACTTGTTTGTACTTTGTATGAATGTGTTATCTCTGAAACTGGACAAAGCGATGGTTGAGAGGAAGTTTAAGGTCCACCCGGGTTGTCAAAAGCTTTCTCTTACCCATCTCTGTTTTGCAGATGATCTAATGGTCTTCGTAGAAGGCTCCAAGGATTCTGTGCAGGGTGCTCTTTCCGTATTTGAGGAGTTTGAAGTCTGGTCGGGGTTAAGTATAAGTGTGGAGAAATCCACAATATACATGGCTGGAGTATCAGT
>NW_013637018.1:0-335 GCF_000695525.1 Brassica oleracea var. oleracea
AAGAGTAATCTTTTTTGCGCCTTTTCTCACTAAGCTTGTCACCTAAAAATAGACCGCATATTGGAAAATTAGACGCCGGTTCAAAGAACATATATGACCAAATTACTCACTGGACATGAATTAAGTGCCGGAAATTCAAACCCATAAAAATAAATGATTACCAATTTCCAAATCAAAGCCCCAAAACAAAATAGTATATAAGCTCTCTTTAAAGGCCAAACCTGCAAGAATTTATTTTGAAAGTCATCTAAACCTTACCTGTGCTTTCTGTAACGGAGAAACACGACAGCATACAACTGACGTGCAGTTCAAGCTCAAGCTGAGCAGCGTTACGC
>NW_013637019.1:0-335 GCF_000695525.1 Brassica oleracea var. oleracea
GTCGGCAAGAACTCGTTGTGCTCAGTCAGGTAGTTGAAAAATCGGAATGGTTTCCTAGCATCGTTAACAACTCCTGTCGTACGGATCAGACACCTTGCATGATCTGAGATTCCTCCAGCGTCGAAGTGCGCAGAGGAGCTTGGGTATTGACTCATCCAGCTTTGGTTAACCAATGCTCTGTCCAATTTCTTTCCGATGGGGTCCTCCTCGCGATTATTCCACCAAGTAAATAAAGCTCCCGTGTAGGGAAGATCAGTAACCGAGCAGTCCACCACTAACTCCTGAAAATGATACATACCCGTTAAGTCTCTACGATACTCCAAAGATCTGGAGTG
>NW_013637020.1:0-335 GCF_000695525.1 Brassica oleracea var. oleracea
TTTTGTTTACGAGGTATTAACGACGATTTTGCCTACGTGGAATTAACAAGGCATGCTTTCCTATAAATATACCCACAACTCTCATTCTCAAACCACACATAAACTCCCAAATCACACACCTATCTGAAATCACATTCCTCGCAAAATCATATTCAAATTATAAATATTTGAAAAAAATAGGAAAAGGATAAGATATTAGAATTCATGTGGGCGAGACTTACGTATTATAATTGCTGGAAGTCTTGCCACATGTTATTCTGGTATTAATGTTATTCTGGTATTTTGATACTTTTCTCTTTTTTCTAGTTTTTACACTACGAGGTATTTACGACGAT
>NW_013637021.1:0-335 GCF_000695525.1 Brassica oleracea var. oleracea
AGATGTCCATCAGCATGTCTGGATCACATGGACGGCGACACACGGTGCCCACATGTCGATCAGCATGCTGCGGTTGCAAACACGGCGACATCTCGTGCTTCTGTGTGTCAAGCTGCATGGAACTGCTTCATGCACATCTACACCTTCTTTTTCTGTTGACACTCAGCAGGTTAAATTGTTGACACCACGTCCGGATCCCTTAGATCAAGCCACCTCGAGCTTCTCGGTCCATTTGGCCTGATTTCGGTCTTTCCGGCAAATTTCTGACCCGCGATCAATCCCGAATATTTTTTCTACTCCCATTCTGATGTTCTGAATATTTTTAATAAACTCCA
>NW_013637022.1:0-335 GCF_000695525.1 Brassica oleracea var. oleracea
GTCCACTTAGTGTAGAAATTACATTCTGGAATTTTGTTATGTTCTACGCAGTATAGAAGGTGCCTTCTACGGATAAAAAAACTGTATTTTCAAAAATTAAGGAAGTTGCCCTTTTAAAATATTCTAACAATATTGTAACTTCCTAAAACGTGTTTTCATTGATTTGCTTCGTGAAAAATTAAAAAAAAATGATTTTTAATGTTCTTCTTCACCAATCTATGATTTCCCTATGATTTCTCTATAGTTTGTCTTGTGATTTTCACAAACTCTTGTTCTATGATGCATACATATACAACATGTGGTGTTTGGGAGTTTGGAGCAACCACGGGATGGGT
>NW_013637023.1:0-335 GCF_000695525.1 Brassica oleracea var. oleracea
GAAAGCGAGGCAAGTGCCGCGATAGGAAGAGCACTTGGTTAGTTGATGACTCTAGTTCTGTTGCTGTGACTTTGGATGTGACACATCTTATGAAGAGGATCATAGCAAGAACAAGTGTGACATTCTTCATTGTTTTTACTTTTTGAAGCTTTGAGTTTGCGAAACGAGAAGAAAAGTTTTGATGGTTATTGAATGGTAAGGCGTTAGGGTTTATATATATAAATAGAATATACATCTACATGTGGTGTTATGAATTTATAGTAATGATTATCGGAGTACGAAAAAATATTATTTATTTAGATAAATATACGGACTGGTATATATTAAAATTATCG
>NW_013637024.1:0-335 GCF_000695525.1 Brassica oleracea var. oleracea
TGTACAACGCACGAGCTTTGCTTTTATATTAAACAAAGTACAACTGATAACCGACTTTAATAACCGTAAACCATTGAATAATAATTAACCGGATGTCAAGCAATACCATATAACCCAATTGTCAATCTCGACTTGGTTTAAGCTCCAATACAGCTGATTCTTCATCACCAACGTAGCAAATCTAATATTGACCTTTGCTATACAGAAGTACACATGTTAACGAAATCTTGTATATGTTGTTGTATTTGAAGATCAAATAAAAATATTCTATGAATAACCAATTATGATTTTAAAATAAATATTTCTGAATAATATCAAGATTATGATTTTTTTTT
>NW_013637025.1:0-335 GCF_000695525.1 Brassica oleracea var. oleracea
GTTGAAAGCACCCTTAAGATTCCTGTACTCAACCTGGAATTGAGAAGAACGAGTCTTCATCACCTCGACAATTCCCCTTCCATTCCGCCCTGCGAACAGCCCTGGCATGATCACGAGCGAGTTGAGCGTCTCGCGCTAACATCTCGTCTCGCATGCGAGCAAGATCGTTTTCCGCCTTCTCCGCTTTAAAGCGATAGATCATGGCCTCTCAATGGCTCGCCTCAATGGCCGATCCAAGCAAGTTCAAACAAAACCGATTGACACGTTATAAGCAAAAAATAATAATATTGATCGTCAGAATTCTTAAAATTTATACCCCGTTAATGATGCGAGAT
>NW_013637026.1:0-335 GCF_000695525.1 Brassica oleracea var. oleracea
GGAAGAACCAGAGGCTGTAAGTGTTCTCCTGGCTGTCCAAAAAGTGGTTGAAGATGTGGTTGATAGTTGACCAGAAGCTGATCTTGGAAAAGATCTCACAACCGCTTATGCTTCGGGTTATATTCTCGGTTCTTTTTCTTGTGATAAACTGGTTCAGCCATTCGTTTGCAAGGAGTACGATCCAGTGAAGTTACTAAGGCATGATGAGGGTCTGCAACACTTCATATTTGAGCCAGGAGAAGAGACACGTGACCAAAGCAACAATAACCAGTCCATGGCGAAAAAGACAGCAAAAGTGGAGCAGAAGAATGTCGGTTCATTCATCCTAGAAGGTC
>NW_013637027.1:0-335 GCF_000695525.1 Brassica oleracea var. oleracea
ATGTGGGGAGTAGGAACCAACATGAGAGTTCTCCGGCCCCTGTTGAAACTAATCAGTCACCTCACCTTGATCATGAGGGGGGCAGGGAATCTGAAACTCAAGAAGATGGTCAGGATGGAGCCGGCTTGAGTGAAGAAGAAGAAGAGAGTGTTTCAGGCTCTCACAATCAAGGTGATCAAAGCCAAGGAGAAGTAGAGGCTCAGGCTGAAGCACCAGAACCGAGTGTCCAAGAGGAGCAGGTTCAGAACCAACCAGTATTGAGAAGAAGCACAAGGCTGAGAAAGGTTGCTTCCTCTTGGGTAAACACGCGAGTGTACTACAATGCCCAAGCTGTG
>NW_013637028.1:0-335 GCF_000695525.1 Brassica oleracea var. oleracea
TCACATGCTTAGCTCTCCTTTATAATTTCGAAAACCCTACTGATCTCACACTATATATTGTAGATCTTGTCATTAATAATAAACACACAGTTCTGAGTCTCTCTCTAATCTCTTAAGGCACCATGATTCTCTCTTAGACACTAAACAGCTCTCAAGTCTCTTAATCTTTCACAATCTCTTTCTAATCTCTACTTAAACTCTCACTTATACTCTAGTTACTCTAAGGATCTCTCAATCTCATAGGGAGCTTGAGGACAGCAAGCTGTTCCATGATCCCAAGCTTTATAAGAAGCTAGTGGGTAAGCTCATATACTTAACAATCACACGTCCTGATA
>NW_013637029.1:0-335 GCF_000695525.1 Brassica oleracea var. oleracea
GTTACTTTCAAAATAAATAATATTATATTAAATTAATTAACTCAATGACATTCACTTGTAATTATTGAGGAAAATCGTGAGTTAATTCTAATTTGTACTTTAGTTTTAATAGATTAGATAGTTAGATAAAATCCATAATATTAGAAAAAATGTCACCACCTCTATCCGGGTCGTAGAGATGGAGAAGCGACTATGTTACCATTAGAACACTTTAACTTTTATGAATACTATTATGTTGTAAATATATATAGCAATTCAATACTACTTATTTTTATAAAATTTGATATTTTAGAAACTTTAATCGGGTTGGCTACGCTAATGGTCGAGTATTTAAA
>NW_013637030.1:0-335 GCF_000695525.1 Brassica oleracea var. oleracea
AGGACTGAGTTTTGTTATGACGAATTTACCGTATGATTCCCCTTTTTTGGGTGGTATGATAATGTTTGTGTAATCGTTACTTGGCGTTTCAAGACAAATTCCGGATTACCGTTTAGCCGTCAAGTTATTGGAGCGGTGGTCGCTCAATTGTTTTGGCTTTGCATGAAGGTTGTGCTCAGCTTTATAGCCAAGGACGTTGTTGCCAAAGGATTAGACCATGACACTTTCGTGCTGTCAATAAGGTCAAGTCGGTTAGAATCGTCCTTAAAAGGGGATGCTGTAACTTAATTCGGCTTCGAAGGAAAGGCGTAATTGGGCGAGTGTCGAATGGCGTT
>NW_013637031.1:0-335 GCF_000695525.1 Brassica oleracea var. oleracea
CTCTTCCTCTATCAATGTATCCACTCTTTATCACCTCATCTCAACAGCCTCCACAAAGCATCTTCTTGATTCTCTTTGACTAGATTCAAACCTTGGTGCCTTATCCATATACTATGCACTCTTCACATCCTGAATAGTGACCCAAATAGTGAATAGTCAACCTGAATAGTGACTAGTGATTCACTATTCACTTTTACACCAACTTGCCCAAACTTCTCCAATCTTACTGTGGTAACTCTCTAAAGTTACTGTGGTAACTTTAGAGTTACTGTCTGACCCAAATCTTTTCTAAATGGTGTCTAAGTCCCTCCTGGACTTAACCCTATCTTTGCACA
>NW_013637032.1:0-335 GCF_000695525.1 Brassica oleracea var. oleracea
ATAAGGAAATGAAGAATTCAAACTCTCAAGGCTTTTGTAATCTTACCAAAAAGACATTTTAGTTTTATCAAAATCCCAAAAGTGTGTAAACTATCAACACTTTTATATTTGTCCATATATCCTCAAAATATTGGTTGAATTATTTTAAAATGACGATGAATCGTTAATTATTAGTTATCTAATTAATAATATATAAAAGGAAAATAATTAGTCAATACGCAGCCATTAAAAATTTATCTTTAGACTAATAACTGGAAACAAAATATAAAACTTCATCTAACAGAAAAAAACTTTTAAATTGTAAAACTTTCTAAAACCTTTTGTCAAAATAAAAT
>NW_013637033.1:0-335 GCF_000695525.1 Brassica oleracea var. oleracea
TACTCTTCATGATTCCTCTTAAACCCATTTTGGATTTCAGATTCATCGTACAGAGGGATACGACAATAAATTGGAAACACATAATTGCAATAACTAGATGAACAAAAATGATTCAAGAGATGAACTTTCCAAAGGTTTTTCTTAAGAACAAAAGATAATCCTGCCTGGTGGCTACCAAAGGTACTTAAAACATAGGTTGTATACTGGATTAATAAGAATTAGTTTAACAATTAATTAATTTTCAAAATATTGTCGTTTAAAATATATATATACTCAGTGATACATAAAAAAAACATATTATTTATTTTGTATATTATCTAGTAGTTATGATATTT
>NW_013637034.1:0-335 GCF_000695525.1 Brassica oleracea var. oleracea
AATTGGCTTCCCTAGTTCCAAGTTCTTTTTAATTGCTTACCAGACAAAACAACAAACACAAATATGAAAGAGATAGACTGGGCGTGAGTAGATGACATCTCGGGATCAGGACGCGAGGTTGTAGCAGGCCTCGCTTGGTTAAGTATACGCTTCAGCACCACTGAAAGAGCCGAATTCGAAACGGATCCAATGATTCCCCACAAGGCAGTACCATCACGCCGCAGAAGAATGATGGAAGCAAACAGAATAGACACAACCCATGTGCTCTGTCTCAATAAGAAACATATGCACAACACGAAATGAATATACTTAAAAAGAGGCATTTCATCGAACAT
>NW_013637035.1:0-335 GCF_000695525.1 Brassica oleracea var. oleracea
TTATTATATATATTTGCTATATTATGTACTGAACATTAGATAAAGTTACTATATGCGGAACAAAATGAAAACTTTTTCTGAATATGGGCTCTATCTAGACCATCAATGAAACACCCATAAAATTAATTAATCAAAATCTCGTGACCATCGATTGATGCAGTCTTGCTTTGACTGAAGACCGTTCGATCTTTCATCATATGTTTGTCCAGTGTTCAGTTTTGTTTTGTTTGCTCGAATGAATCCAGTTGGGTGGTCTGGATACTTTTTTTTATCAAAGGGTGGTCTGAAAACTACGGGTGCGTGTTATAAATCATATTGTGGATGTCCATAACCGG
>NW_013637036.1:0-335 GCF_000695525.1 Brassica oleracea var. oleracea
GACGTGGTCGCGGTACCACACCCGGCTTTAGCCGTGGTCGTGGCCGATGCCGTTGTGTGTCTTTTAAACCACAGATCAAAGCTGATCGATGCCACAGATGTGGTATGGGTAATCATTGGGCAAAGAATTGCCGAACTCCTAAGCATTTGTGTGAGCTTTACATGGAGAGCTTAAAAAGAAACCCGAAAGCTAACATGGTTCGAGACCCGGGATATGATGGTGATGATGATGATGACTTGGAAGACGTCCAGGATCACCAGCACGAGTCAGGCAAAGTTGATCACATGAAGTTTGAAACTTCAGACATACTGAAATAAGGAATTAAAATTCCATAT
>NW_013637037.1:0-335 GCF_000695525.1 Brassica oleracea var. oleracea
CATATGTTAGCGTAGGATGCAACTATGCATTAAAACAATATTGTCAATCTTTTTGAAATTTTCCCAAAATCTATGTGTTAACTAACCCCTACGAAAATATTGAGTTTTTGGTAAATGCTTTATATACTGAAGCCTATTATCTTTAGTGTTATTTTAAAATTTGTAACCACATTCTAAATTTGTATCAATGTTATTTAAACACTCTTTTATGGTACATGGGCATCTTTCTAATTTTATATCAATTAATTTTGTAAAACTTCATGTTATCCCAAAATTAGTGGACTAATTATTATAAAATCGTTATTTTCTACAGAAACATAGACAACAAAGGTTCA
>NW_013637038.1:0-335 GCF_000695525.1 Brassica oleracea var. oleracea
CTAAAATTATATGGTATCAGAGCCAGGTTGGCTTTGGTATTGAGAAACCTCGTTCAATTTCTTTTTTTCTCTAGCTTGTGTTCTTGTGTTCTTGCTCTTGTGTTCTTGAGTGTTCCGTGAAGCTGTGTGATAAAGTTGAGTTCTTTGGTGATGTGCTTTAAGTTCGTGTGTTCTTGAAGTCTGGTACTGTGTGTTCTTCAGCTGAGTTGCAAGTTTGAAGCTTTCTGGTCATTTTTGGTTCAAGCAAGAGAAGATGGAGGGAAACAACCTCAGCAAGCTAGTTACTGGCCCGGTTGCGTTGAAAGGTGGTTCAAACTACCTCTTGTGGTCTCGAT
>NW_013637039.1:0-335 GCF_000695525.1 Brassica oleracea var. oleracea
TTAATTGAATCCGTTTTTGTTAGTCTTGATAAACCATAATATTATGAACACATAGAAATAGTATTGTTGAGACTTGCTAGAAATTTACTGATTGATTAAATGCCTTTAAGATTGATAGTTTCATTGTCCTCACAATATTGAAATCCAAATTGATTGTTTTTAAGAATAAGGCCGCATGAAAAATTATACCTAAATATTGAGTGATATATGATTTGAGACGTCGAAAATCAACATGGATTTTGCTGCCCTAAATCTCTCTCTGGAGATAATTATTTACAGTGGGCATTTGATACAAAGATTATCCTAAAGTCAAAAAGACTTGGCGAATGTATCAT
>NW_013637040.1:0-335 GCF_000695525.1 Brassica oleracea var. oleracea
ATGATAGCTAATGGTGCTAGGATCCCAATAGAAGGTGTGGGAAACCTCAAGCTGTTTGAGAAGAGCTCACTTGCGTTCTATTTGCCTCAGTTCACTTCAAATCTGATATCAGTGAAGAAGGCCACAGTTGATCTTGATTGTCAAGTAGTATTCAGGCCAAATGAAGTTGAGTTTCAAGATTTGAAGACTGGGAGAGTTATTGGTCGAGGAGACAGCAAGAATCAGTTATATCATCTCCAAATAGCTAAGACCTCTAACCCTATTGATTCTGTATGCTTGAGTAGTAAGGCTGATAGGTGTGAGAGTACTACTTGGCATGCTAGATTAGGACATCC
>NW_013637041.1:0-335 GCF_000695525.1 Brassica oleracea var. oleracea
ATACTCTCTATCACTTTCTATTGATTTGGTAGCTCAGTCTCTTACCGAATTTAGGTGTACATATGGTTTTTCGTGCACATGGATATTGAAAATTCAGGGTACATGTGGACATACATAACCAATAGAAAAATCCAGGCAATACGTACACAAATTTTGTTATATCCACATGTGCAATAATTCACATGTTCATCAATTAATTTTTACAATAATATATGGACACCAGAAAATATTTTATATTTATTTGCAAGGATTCGAATGCACACCTGATAAATTTGTTTGGTACATTTACAAATTACAATATTTATATGGTAAAAAATTGTAACTTTAAAAGCTAT
>NW_013637042.1:0-335 GCF_000695525.1 Brassica oleracea var. oleracea
CAAGGTCGAGCTCCTAAAGTTAATTTCAAGGTCAACAACCACAATTAGCGTATGGCGTACTATCTTACCGATGGAATTTATCCAAAATGGTCAACATTTATCCAATCAATCTCACTTCCTCAAGGTCCTAAAGCAGAGATATTTGCTGAACGTCAAGAATCTGCCAGAAAAGATGTCGAACGTGCTTTTGGAGTATTGTAATCGAGGTTTGCAATAGTTAAAAACCCAGCACTACTATGGGACAAGGAAAATATAGGAATGATTATGAGATGTTGTGTCATACTGCATAACATGATAGTAGAGGACGAACGAGACAGATTCACTCAGTATGATAC
>NW_013637043.1:0-335 GCF_000695525.1 Brassica oleracea var. oleracea
ATGCTGGTTATTTATCAGATCCACATCAAGCTCGATCACAGACAGGACATGTCTTTACACATGGAGGTATGGTCATATCATGGCGTTCCATGAAACAAACCATCGCGGCCACTTCATCTAATCACTCGGAAATCTTGGCCATACATGAGGCCAGCCGCGAGTGTGTTTGGTTGAGGTCGATGACCCAACACGTCTGTGCTGATTGCGGGATGGCCGAGTGCAAAAAGCCAACTGTGATGTATGGGGACAATGCTGTGTGCATTGCTCAGCTCAAGGACGGTTACATACAAGGTGATAGGACGAAGCATATATTGCCTAAGTTCTTCTTTACTCAC
>NW_013637044.1:0-335 GCF_000695525.1 Brassica oleracea var. oleracea
ATACTCATCCTTCTCTTCCCGGTAGAATTTTCTGGTACCGAAAAGATCGAAAGCTCTTCTGCCGAATTTTGGACGTCTATTGATCGATGGGGGAATGTTAACATCGAATTTCTTCTTGGATCTGTCGATTGACTCCTCTATGTCTATGTCGATTGCCGCTCGTCTGTCTACTTCACTGATTCGGCCAGAGCGAGTTCTTTTGCCACAGGCTTCTGCAAGAAGTGAATCTGTTTCCACTTGTGCTTGAATTTCTGGTTTTAGAGGGCAAAATTTGTATACTAGAATTCTTTTTTTTTCTGTATTCTTCATCATACAAATCTTCGCGGGTCTCAGGC
>NW_013637045.1:0-335 GCF_000695525.1 Brassica oleracea var. oleracea
CCACATCGATCGATATCTGCACCATCACATCGATCGACAGCAAGTTCTTAGCCATGGAAGATAGGTTACAATCTTATGTGGATATGCACGACCGTTTCACCTCACCTATCATGCGATACTTGGACACCTTGTCTACACAGATGATGAATGTTTAGAGGGACATTGGCAAGCTTAATGATCGACATGATTTTCAGGAAGAAGGTTCAACATCGATCGATAGGTTCCGCAGGGAGTCGCTCGACGGCAGGAAACCTACAGAACATCTTCCCTACACAGCAGCAAAAGTTAATCAGATCACATCAAAGCTTTACACAGCTATAGACACCATGGAGGAC
>NW_013637046.1:0-335 GCF_000695525.1 Brassica oleracea var. oleracea
TATCCTTAATTGCGAGTCCACGTATTACCCGTGGTTCGGCCCTGGTCTGAGCGATCGCGTAATTGTGCGCTCCTTGGAGTTCTTCCCCCTCGTGATAGACATACTTGTCGTTACGAGGGTTCTTCTTCCTTGTTTTTGGGTCTACATCTTTCGAGGATGATCTCGCCGTCTTATGTTTTTGCGATAAGATTTTCGTTTCTTCCTCGATCATGATGTAGTCCATCGCCTTGTGGAGGGCGTCTTGGATTGTTCGCGGTGTTTCGAGGGATATCCATTTTCTGAATTTCTACTTGTACCAGAGCGCCTTTCTGAGCGCATCGATGGCCACCTTGTCG
>NW_013637047.1:0-335 GCF_000695525.1 Brassica oleracea var. oleracea
GAGCTGAAGAAGACGGGTCTAAACGACTACCCGGCTCACCGAACATCACTCTGTAATGAGCAGTAAGTCTGCCTTTTCGAACTTGGGAAAAAAATTTAATTTTTAAAATTAACATCAACAGTATATTTTCCAACATTATCCACCTAATCAACACTAAATAACATAAAATCCGTAAACCTACGTGGATTTAACGGGGGTCGCTTTCTTTATTTTTTATTTCATTGTTATTTCCTCGTCGTCTTACGAGTCCTTTACGACGATTCTTTCTTACGTGGAATTGACGAGGCCTGCGTCGTAAGTTCGACGTCGCTTTACAAGGAATTAACGAGTTTTAT
>NW_013637048.1:0-335 GCF_000695525.1 Brassica oleracea var. oleracea
GGAAATGCAACAATTCAAAATTGGCAACTCATGAAAATGTATGGAAGAATTTAATAGATAGAGGTTTCACGCCACATTACTACATCTGGTTTCAACATGGAGAAGGTTATGATTATGTGAATGATGCTAGTAGTAGTAATAGCAATTTTTGGTTGATCATTTGCATAATGAACATTGTTACCATCAGGAGGTGCAGATGCTAGATCATGATAGGGTTCATGATATGGTAGCTAATGCATTTGTAGCTCATGATGAAGTTGAAGAACCTAACTTATATGCAAAAAAGTCTTATGAAATGTTAGATGCTGCGAATCAGCCACTTTACAGTGGTTGTA
>NW_013637049.1:0-335 GCF_000695525.1 Brassica oleracea var. oleracea
CGCTGAGTCTCGGCCACCGTCAAAAATAGGGTGAAAAAGACGGCCCCATGGATGCATTCGATGGGTTCCCCAACTTAGTTCCAGTGGAGGGTCATTAGGCGCTAGTCGGATCTCTTTCGAGAGCATCCAGATACTAGGATCATCAATATTATATATATTTTAAATAATAAAAATTACAAAAAAAAAACAAAACATAGAATATATAAATACAATACATAAATAGTTATAAATGAAAAAGTAATAAATGTTACTATAACCATTATTCTATAATTTTAAAATAAAAATATAAAAAAAATAGTCATTAGTACATCTATCTTTCATTAATATACATATTT
>NW_013637050.1:0-335 GCF_000695525.1 Brassica oleracea var. oleracea
GGTAATTGTCATTGTGTCTTTTCTATATATTAATTGTCATTGTCATTGTGTCTTTTCTGATATTAATTGTCATTGTGTCTTTTCTGATATGTGCAGTGATGAGACTGTCACTTTAAGCTTCTTTGACTCTCAGGCTGTTGCTTTCCATATACAGCTTGAGGCTATGAGTGTTGATCCAAAGGTCATGGTTGTCACTAGCATAAATCCCAAGATTGTCGGAGGTATTGGATTGTGTATTATCATTTATTGTCATAGCACTTTAGTCCTGACAAGTTTATTAATCTACGGAGGTCGTCTGTTTCTTAACGCTACGTCTGGAACACACGTGTATTTTG
>NW_013637051.1:0-335 GCF_000695525.1 Brassica oleracea var. oleracea
TTTGATACTATGCCTAGAGATGTTAGAGACCAGTGCGCTCGGTTTAGGGCAAGACTTAGGTTTACTCCTGGTTTTAGAGAGTGTGATGACTGATTCGACTTACGTATTCCGTTTCAGTTTCATCCTGATTCCATACCGATTTAAAGTCCGCGATAGGTTCTCGGCTTATACGACTTGTATGGTTGGAACCGAGCATCTCTCCAAGGATAATTTTTAAGCCTCCTAGAAGTGCTGACCAAAAAAATTGGGTTTCTTTTATATCGCTATTATCCTTGTGGCGGATGTACGTGAGTCATCTCTACGAGATGGCTAAGTCTGTTTAGGACGTTAAGAGT
>NW_013637052.1:0-335 GCF_000695525.1 Brassica oleracea var. oleracea
GTGACAAAATCGTATATCCCGGCTTGTAATGCACCAATACGAATATACATCCAGAAGGGACAAGATCAAGTGGCTACAGAGTCTAAACAACGCCTTAAACGTGGTAGACCTATTGGTTCCAAAGATAAACAGCCTCGGAAGTCCAAGAGAGGTGCTGGATCCGAGAGCATCAAGGAAACCGTCCAAAACATTGATGGACCGGCCGAGCCGACCCAGACGGTCGAGCCAAGTGGGCCAGCCATGCCAAATGATCCGACTGTTCCAAATGATGGGGTTCGGGACGCCGAGCTTCATGGGACACAAGGGCCGGACAATCAAGAGATCTCTATAAACTA
>NW_013637053.1:0-335 GCF_000695525.1 Brassica oleracea var. oleracea
CATAATTCTCTCTAAATCGATAGAATAACCACTATAAAATCACTATTGGCTTGAAAAATGGAGACAACAAAGGCTCCAAACCTAGTTGAACGTCGTCATACGTTAGTGGAGGGTGCAACTATGCATTAAAACAATATTGTCGTATTTTTTGAAATTTTCTCAAAATCTATGTGTAAACCCCTACGAAAATATTGAGTTTTGGGTAAATGTTTTATATACTGAAGCCTATAATCTTTAGTATTTTTTTAATATTTCCAACCATATTCTACATTTGTATTAATATATTAGAAGCTCTTTTCATGGTCTAAGGGACTTGTTATAATTTTTTATCAATT
>NW_013637054.1:0-335 GCF_000695525.1 Brassica oleracea var. oleracea
TTAATTTCAAATAATTACAGTAATTTCTAATGTTTCTTAAATTTTTTAAAAAAATCATGTATACCATCCTTCAAATATTATGGCAAAATGGTTCAATTTTAACATAGAAGTATCTCTTAAACTTAGGATAAAATTAGTGGGACGAAACATATTATATTCTTTATTCGATGTTTAGGAAAACCCACGAATTTGTTATAAAAGTATTCACCGAAACTATGTAACTCTTTGTCAAGTTTTAGGTAACAAAAATATATGCGGAGAATAATCAAATCTCTTATGAAAGACTAAAATGTAAAAGATAATAGTTTCTCTAAATAAAATTTATAAACCTTTTG
>NW_013637055.1:0-335 GCF_000695525.1 Brassica oleracea var. oleracea
CTTGAGCTATATATTGTTCCAGTAAACGAACATCCCATTCCTTTGTAACTGGATTGATAAGACTGCTTACGATCATCTTTGGGTTCACTGCTAGAGTCCGGGACCGAGCCGGTCTAGCTGGCGTCGAAGGGATCCAAAGGTCCTCCCACACATTAATTTCATACCCTGAGTGCACCTTACTTCTGATGCCCAAAAGTTATGCCCAAAAGTAATAGCTTCCTCGCTGCAGTCATACTTGTCCGTACATACGATGGGGTATCTGTTGTGCCCATTCGCAACGGCGAACTAAGACGATAATATCTCCCCCGAAGAACTCTCGCTACTAATGAGTCCAG
>NW_013637056.1:0-335 GCF_000695525.1 Brassica oleracea var. oleracea
AGCAAAACCAACTAAATCTTCCTTAGATTTGTTAGTAAACATAAGACTCAAGTCTTTCGTTTCTTGTAGGTAACGAAGTATATGTTTAATCCCGTTTCAGTGCCTTTGGATCGGACAGGAGCTGAACCTAGAAAGTAAGTTCACAGCAAAGCTGATGTCTGGTCGTGTGTGGCCAGCTAAATACATCAGAGCTCCTATGGCACTGAGATAAGGCACTTCGGGACCAAGGACTTCCCCATTTTTCTTCTTCGGACCAAATGGGTCAGTGTCCGGTCCAAGACTTCTCATGACCATGGGGCTAGTCAATGGGTGAGACTGGTTCATATTAAATCTTT
>NW_013637057.1:0-335 GCF_000695525.1 Brassica oleracea var. oleracea
GAGACACCAAAATCGAGCATCCTGGAGCGACCTCTCAGAGCGACCTATCAAGGTCGCTCCCAGCCAGAGTGACCAGCCAGAACGACCAGCTCAAGTCGCTCACGTTTTGACGGGGCGAGACACGAAGAAACGCGTCGGGAGCGACCTCCTGGAGCGACTATGCTAGGTCGCTCCGTGTGTTTTGCTTGGACGATTTTTATGTTATTTCAGCGGCCTTTTGGTCATTTGTTTTGTTGTTTTACATTGTCTAAACCTAAGTTAAGTACCTTGGGGAAGCGACCAGAGAGGAAACAATCTCTTTTTCCAGAGAACAACTAGTAAAACTTCTTTTGATT
>NW_013637058.1:0-335 GCF_000695525.1 Brassica oleracea var. oleracea
TATGAGATTTATTCAACTTCCTGGTGATTCTCCACTACTTTTTATATATCCAGATCAAGCTTTGTACATAGCGATTCACCCTAGTTTGATTAGAATGACGAAGAAGTTGTCTTATTCCCAAACAGGGAAATTGGGATCACCTTATTTGAAAGTGGGATTGCTTCTTCATCCTAACTCCTATGAGATTATTCAACTTCCTGGTGATTCTCCACTACTTATGTATCCAAATCAAGCTTTGTACATCCCGATTCATCCTGGTATGATTAGAATGACGAAGACGTTGTCTTTTTCCCAAACAGGCAAACTGGGATCACCTTATTTGAAAGTGTGATAAC
>NW_013637059.1:0-335 GCF_000695525.1 Brassica oleracea var. oleracea
GTAATTACTCATTACCCCTTTCTTTGTGGATATATGCATTAAAAACTACAACTTATGTGCTGAACCGGGTTCCTAGTAAGGCAGTTCCTAAGACTACTTATGAGCTGTGGACGGGAAGGAAACCTAGTTTAAGACATCTACGTGTCTGGGGTTGTCCAGCAGAAGTAAGGCTGTATAATCCACATGAAAAGAAACTTGATTCTAGGACTGTCAGTGGATTTTTCATTGGCTATCCTGAGAAATCAAAAGGGTTTACATTTTATTGTCCTAACCATAGTACGAGAATAATTGATTCGGGTAATGCTAGGTTCATTGAAAACGGTGAAACTAGTGGG
>NW_013637060.1:0-160 GCF_000695525.1 Brassica oleracea var. oleracea
TAAACCCAGCGCACTGGTCTCTAACATCTCTAGGCATAGTATCAATATTCGAATGTCTTCAGAAAATCCCGCAAGTTTACACACTGCGGAAAACTCTCGAAACAGATTATGGATATGGCAATTCACACAGAGTTAGATTACGAGACGACAACTCGTAGTC
>NW_013637060.1:200-335 GCF_000695525.1 Brassica oleracea var. oleracea
TTCCCTCTACACCCATATAAAATGCCATCGGCAGCAACATGCCTGATAACCTCTACATAAGAACTAGACCGTAAAGGTCTCGCTGGAGAACTAGTCATATAAACCTTAACTCCAAGACGAACTACGAAAGGCTTG
>NW_013637061.1:0-335 GCF_000695525.1 Brassica oleracea var. oleracea
TCTCTTAATCATGTGAGATTGGCAACAGATTTTCTGTAACTCTTTTTCTTTTCTTTTCTAAGCTTTGAATGTAATACTCATTTACTTATATGAATGAATCTACACTCAGCATCATGCTTTACAAGGCTTTATCACTTTGAAAATAATTCTCAGATTTTAATCCAGAGCCTGCCCCCGAACACAAAAGATCTATTCACCCACTACTGTTTTGGGAGCTAACAAAAACCCGAACCTGATCAATCTTTTATAGAGCATCTCAGCATCCTGAAGTTTCGCAATTGGTACAAAACTCATTTGCGTTTAACAAAATTTTCTGAACTACCTTTCTAGAGTCT
>NW_013637062.1:0-335 GCF_000695525.1 Brassica oleracea var. oleracea
TAATTATACGGTAAGGAACAAATATTTGACTTCATAATGAACGTAAGCCACTTACTAAGGGTTATATAGGTGTTATTCAAACCGTAAAACGTTGTTTTCGGTTTAAAAACCATATTTCCTCGGAATTTCCTCGGAATATTCCGAGGAAATTCCGAGGAACTAGTGTTTGGGGTTTCAATACGTCAATTTTTTTTATAAACGGATCGATTGATGTATATATATCCAAAAACGCATCGATCGATCACTAAGATTGACCGTACCGTAAGAATGTGATCGATCGATGAGATAATCCCATCGATCGATCGAGAATCTCAAGTGTTCCTCGGAATGTCCTC
>NW_013637063.1:0-335 GCF_000695525.1 Brassica oleracea var. oleracea
ATCTCAACGTTCCCGAAAGTTGTAAGAATAAGAAATTTTTACTAAAAATCATGAATGAACCGACAGATTGAACGTCCCAACGGAATTAAATATGAGACGACAACTCAAATTTACTTCAAATTTACTCGAAACAATTCGAAATAAAACGCCCATCATATATAAAGACCGCATAACGCGGTGAGAAATCAAAGCCACACTCGGCAGGAAAAGAAAAATAAAAGCCATACTCGGCAACAAACGCAAGATAAATAAACAACCTCCTCCCTCCAGATTTTCACTCCACCTCTTAAGGTTCAAAGTAAAAGTTCCCGGACAACGAAGCTCCAAACGCATCC
>NW_013637064.1:0-335 GCF_000695525.1 Brassica oleracea var. oleracea
TGTCTCTATTGCAAATAAATGAGATGGTTGAAAAGGTAATTTGTTTTATTAATATATTTTTTTATAATGTCGATTATTAACTTGTCCCTATTTACTAACTTTAAATATTTTTGTAGGCGGTTCCTAAAAGGAAAGGAGGCCGTTTAGTTGGGTTGGCCCGCCATGCTTCTTCGTATCCGGCATCTTCTTCGCAAGCTCCGGATGCCGATCCCATGATTCTCGAGGAGCTACATGACAAAGATGAACGGATTGGGGCATTGGAGGTTGGAGGAGCAGAACACCACTATTCTTTCTGAGAATGCCACTATCCGTTCGGAGAATGCCACTATCCTTGC
>NW_013637065.1:0-335 GCF_000695525.1 Brassica oleracea var. oleracea
AACAGTTGGTTATTTCTTTTGGTTTATATTGGTCTAATCATGATCATTCTTTCTGTCAACCAGAGCCAAAGAGGAAAACAGAGCCAACAAGCGGTTGCCACCACCATATGTCCTCATGCTTCAAAAGATGGCTCTCAGCTACGAGCTTGTCAGAAGCAGCACAAGCCAACAACTTGCTCGGTACACACGATCTCAACACGAGACTTCGGGTCGGCAATAGTTCGGTAAACTTGTATTTTAGGCACGAGGTTAAATTGAACTTGCTTGTTATTAGGCAGGAATTTGCATTCGACTCGCTTATTGTTAGACACAAGTTTACAAAAACTCGTCTTTGG
>NW_013637066.1:0-335 GCF_000695525.1 Brassica oleracea var. oleracea
AAGTTTTTCTTTTTCTTTAACATCAAGATCATGTATATAAAGTTATTAATTAACATTAGACAACACAAAATATTATGGCTTTATGGTTTTACAAACCATTTTATATGTATTTATAAAAAAATCTATTCTATTAAAACACAAGTGTGACCTATTGATGTTAGTTGAGTCCAACAAATATTTTCCATGATACCTACCTTTTGATATGATAACTGTATATAAGAAAAATACAAACTTTATACGATAACCACCGCATCAGTTAACCTAATAACCACAACATCAGTTCTCCCATAACTGCATCAATATATTTGGGCCATAAACATTTAATTTACAAAACC
>NW_013637067.1:0-335 GCF_000695525.1 Brassica oleracea var. oleracea
TCATCTCCTCGACAGGTTCCTCTCGCGAGGCAGACTGACAACTCTTTAGTAAAACAAGCGTAACTTCTGCTACAGGATGCGGATTGACCTCAAACTGGTGGCTTTGGAAAGCTAACTCAACGCTCCATCTTGTGTAAAAATATGGTCTCAATCTAACTGAGGGAAGGTCTCCATCCATAGCTAGACATCTGATGCCTCTGTACAGTATTACATATATCAAACCTATTGAGAAACCTAAACCTAACAACAAGAACTACTCAGACATATCATCTTGTGTAAAAATATGGTCTCAATCTAACTGAGGGAAGGTCTCCATCCATAGCTAGACATCTGAT
>NW_013637068.1:0-335 GCF_000695525.1 Brassica oleracea var. oleracea
TCTCACTTGCATTATTGCCCTCGGTGATACATTCACCGAGTCTCTTGAATTTTAAGATGATCTTAGGGCAGCAAAATCCAAGTTGTTGATTTTCGACATCTGAAATCATATGTTTCATAATTTAGATTTAAAAGTGTTCAAGCGAATGCAATCAATATGCTCAAGCAATCCGGATTCTAGGTATGATGCAAATAGGTCATTCGTATATGATGCATACATGTTCAATCTTAGCATTCAGATTCTATATGCAATCAGTCCATACTATTATGCATGCATGATGCAAACAATCCGCACGGCTACAATCTTTGCAAACGGTTTCAATGCAATCAATACAA
>NW_013637069.1:0-335 GCF_000695525.1 Brassica oleracea var. oleracea
TGATTTGAAAGTGGGATAGGTTCTTCATCTTAACTCCTATGAGATTTTTTCAACTTCCTTGTGATTTTCCACTACTTTATGTATCAAAATCAAGCTTCTTACATAGCGGTTCATCCTGGTTTGATAAGAATGACGAAGAAGTTGTCATATTCCCAACATGAAACTGGGATCACCTGATTTGAAAGTGGGATAGGTTCTTCATCCTAACTCCTATAATATTTTTTCAAACTTCCTAGTGATTCTCCACTACTTTATGTATCCTAATCAAGCTTCTTACATCACGATTCTTCCTGGTTTGATTAGTATGACGAAGAAGTTGTCATATTCCCAAACAG
>NW_013637070.1:0-334 GCF_000695525.1 Brassica oleracea var. oleracea
ATGATTATTAAAGTTCATTATCAATCTGGAAACCGTAGGAGGTGAAATGCTTAGGATTTTAGAAAAGATGAAAGAAGATCTACGTCGAATCCTCTTATTTTAATTAAACGATGAGTTTCGACAAAACTCGACAGGTGTCACCGCTGCAAAGTGTGACTTATCTATGTGGCACGCCTACGTGGGTGAAGGAGAAGAGATTAAACAGTCTTTTATATATAAAGATGTGTGTGTGTGTTTCCGAGCCCATTAATTTATGGTACAATATATTATGTGTAAAATATATTCTCTCCGTTCCACAAAGATAGACTTTTTAATATTTTCACACATATTAAGA
>NW_013637071.1:0-334 GCF_000695525.1 Brassica oleracea var. oleracea
GAACAAAGATAACAAGATCAGTGTGAGTTAGTCAAGTTCCTTTCTATACTAACTCAATACTAAACCCACAAACTAAACCCACAAACTCAAATGAGTTACTTGCAAGACTGATCAATAGCTAGAACATTTCAATATCTTATCCAAAAGTACAAGATCAGTACCTCAATTCAAGTCTATAGATTCTCCACTCTCTTCTTCTTTCTCCTTCTCTTTCTCCTCTTCTTCTTTCTCCTCTTCTATCTTTTCAACAGACTCATCACCTACCAAAAAAATAATCCCATGAAGATTCTGAAGCAATTTATTATATGAATAAATTATAACCAACACTTACCAA
>NW_013637072.1:0-334 GCF_000695525.1 Brassica oleracea var. oleracea
ACATTTGATCTTCATGGTAAAGTGAATGCACTCGTGGAGTTCTATGATAAATAAGATGGCTTGTTTTGGTATGATTTTATGTTTGATCTTCATGGTAACGTTACAAGTCACTAGATTATGCAGAAGAGCAAAAGATTAATACGTGACATTGTTTTCTTCTAATTCTTTTCAGATCATAAGGTTTATACACAATTAGCTTAAGCATTTGGAACATTATAAATGTAAAAAACTCATATTGCTGTTTGTCTCGGTATCTAGCGTCTCTGCCTCTAATGTCTCTTGCTCTCAAGTCACAAGAAGATGAAGCTGGACGAGTCCAAGACCTTAGATTTCC
>NW_013637073.1:0-334 GCF_000695525.1 Brassica oleracea var. oleracea
TACATACCCGTTAAGTCTCTACGATACTCCAAAGATCTGGAGTGCTCCCTTGAAGCTAGTGTTTCATTAAAATAGCCTATCAAGATCCAAGGAAGCTTTAGGTGACCATAAGCATCCTTTGTGCCTCGGAGTTCCTCCCATAATCTGGTTCTTTCCTCAGCCGTGTTAAATGCATATATAGCCGAACAAATATATTGTTCTCCGGTGGATGGAATCTGAATAGCACAAGTGATAACCTGTGCACTCGTGTGCAGTCGTGTGACCACCACTTCATCCGTCCAGCAAACCCAGATTCTCCCCAAAGGATGATATTCGTAGTTAGTAAGAGAGTTCC
>NW_013637074.1:0-334 GCF_000695525.1 Brassica oleracea var. oleracea
CGAAACCATCATGTGCTATTTTAAAACAATCAGAAAAGTGATAGGGTGGTTTCTATGTTCTTCGGTCCATCAGCTGTGGCTGCCTCATTCTGTGGATTTATCCTGCATTTTTACAATGTTAACAAAGAGAATTACGCACTAAAATGGTTTAGAATCCTATATATATTATATACCTTAATGCAGCTTGATAGTGCGATAAAGAATCTTGTAGCATATTCGTTGCAGCAAACACTTGAGCTAGCTTGGCATAGAGAGATTCATCAGCCCAGTCTTTTAGATATCGTCCAAGTAGTGATACAGCATCTCCATTCCTCCCTTCCATTAGATGTAGGTC
>NW_013637075.1:0-334 GCF_000695525.1 Brassica oleracea var. oleracea
ATTAACATAAGTTCACGCTCCTTAACAATTTGTAGCTCCCAGTGCAAAATTATCCAATGGTGTCAATTTAATTTATCATGTTTTAAATTAATTATTTATGTGCGATAAGCACTGTCAATTTGTTTCTAGCATCGAGATCAATGACAGTAGCATATGCAAGCAGTTGTGAGTGTTATTGTTCGGAATGTTTATTGTATAAATCATTTTCTTTCTGTGAAATCATATGGTGACCTAGATGTATGTGTTCTAGATGGGTGGGGGGGAGCTAGAGAAAGAGACTAACCGTGTGTGATAGATGAAGTGGAAAAGAGAGAATCCAAAGGGGATATGTTAG
>NW_013637076.1:0-334 GCF_000695525.1 Brassica oleracea var. oleracea
AAAAAAAAAAAAAAAAAAAAAAACAAGTACATCACAACCATAGACAATTAAGTTCACTGGCATTGCAAATAGATATAATACATTTCATTACATTTCTAGGAGAATGGACGGAGGCTACGGCTCTGCTCTGAATGCACGAAATAAGAGAAAAAGCACAGAGATAGGAGTTAGTTTCAATCTGAACTTCAAAAGCCAAAAATAAAAAAGAGGGGAAAGATTCATACCCTTTTCCTGATGATAACGTTCAAACTCTCTCAAATATTCTTCGTGCAACTCAACAGACTTTAGCTTGGATTTAATTAAGGCCGAGATTTCTGAGATATATGTAAAAAAA
>NW_013637077.1:0-334 GCF_000695525.1 Brassica oleracea var. oleracea
TTATGGGACAGGACCAACTACCCAACCCTCTGGTTCTCAAGCTGCTGGTGCCCAAAGACATGTTGCAAACCATGAACCAGTTGAGAATAGGGAAGAAGTTGCACATGTTCCTGTACAACATGATGTTCGTGTACTCCACCCAGCTAGACAAAATGGAGCTAAATGGTATGCTCTTCCTCTTTAATACACTTTCGTAAGTAACAGTTTATAGGTAAATAATATAAGTAAATAATTTTGTTTCATATACAACAGGTTCAAAAACAACACTGAAGTATCAACTTGTGTTCGAAAGATCATTGAAGGTTGTTTTAGAGGACCATGGTATAGCTGGAAA
>NW_013637078.1:0-334 GCF_000695525.1 Brassica oleracea var. oleracea
TAATTACCCTGGGCTTACATTAACTCATATTGTAAATCCTTATATAAAATTTTGGATTTAATGTTTTTAGGATATGTCTCAGCTAACCACAAGTCAAGAGATAATTGCTAAAGATATTTATGGTCATGAATGGAGTTTTAAACACACTTTAAGCGGTGACCATTCTATGTTTCATTTCAAAATTTGTGAGTACTTATTACTGATCTATATTATGTTTACAAACAAGCAACTAGGTACACCAAAAAACATCTTTTCACATCTGGTTGGAATGAGTTTGCAAAAAGAAAAAAACTGGTTGCTGTAGACTCTTTTGTATTCCTTCGGTATATATATC
>NW_013637079.1:0-334 GCF_000695525.1 Brassica oleracea var. oleracea
AAATACTCTATATATATGAGAAAAACGAGGTTTTACACATACAATTGTATTCATAAGTTAATAAATAAATAACAATATTCATTGCATTTTCGTAAACTTCTGGAATATTACTATATCATATGCTCACATGTACCACTGCTACCTTCCTAGAGCAGCATTAATGCAGGTTCATTGAGGGGGGAGCTTAGCAAAAAATTAATATAATAATAGGTGAGATACACACAAAAATTAAACATCTGTGCTTCTTCTGCCTAATTAAGTGCCGGTGTTAACCCTGTTTCGTGGGTTCCACTGACACGTGGCGGCCCGCGATTGGTTCGTTTTTAATTTTTTT
>NW_013637080.1:0-334 GCF_000695525.1 Brassica oleracea var. oleracea
TCTTCTATCAACGGAATGGGAAACCGATCTTTGATAGTCATCCCATTCAGTTTCCTGTAATCAACACACAATCTCCATGTACTGTCCTTTTTCTTTACCAGTACTACCGGTGATGCATAAGGGCTCGAACTTGGTTGCACTGTCCCCGCCTTGAGTAGTTTTTGCACCATTTTATCAATCTTGTTTTTCTGATAGACTGCATACCGATATGGTCTTTGATTCACTGGGTTAGATCCCTCCATCAATGTGATCTTGTGATTGTGATGATCACGGAATGGAGGTAGTTGAGTAGGTTCTTCAAATATCATCCCATACTCTGATGTTAATAACTCCA
>NW_013637081.1:0-334 GCF_000695525.1 Brassica oleracea var. oleracea
AAGAAGAGAAGTTTTAGTCAACAAGTAATGAACTAAGCAAATAATCAACTAAGCAGTTATCAAGTAAAGAACTAAGCAAAATTATCAAGTAAACAACATAGAAAACTATGTAAGTTAGAGTATCAAGTAAACAACATAGAAAACTATACAAATTATCAAATTATCACCTAGAGCATCTCAGAAACGAGTTTGTCCTTCAGAGCCACCTCACTATCAGTTAGAGTTTCTAGTTTCTTAGAGAGGAGACGATCTAGTATTTTTTGTTTCGATAGGTTCCGTTTCAAGTGTAGAATGCTCTCTAGTCGATCAAATGCTGCTTCATTCCCCTTTTTCT
>NW_013637082.1:0-334 GCF_000695525.1 Brassica oleracea var. oleracea
ATGTTGTAATGCTCCAGGGTTAATATATAGGGGGTAAGAGAGTAAGATCTAATTCCAAACCGAGAAACTTTCATTTATTAATACTATTGAAACAAAACCACAACTTTGGACTTAACTTTGATTTTCTGTGGAATATTTTAGAAAATTATACACTAACATATTTTTTCCTAACACATAAATATTTATAATTTTAGCAAGACTTAACATATTTTGCCACTAATCACTAAAATCAGGAATAGTCTTCTCTCTTGGAAAAGTTAGGCACTTTCTTACGCGGGAAGATTACAGCTCATCAAATCAGTTATCCCAAGCATCACTAACTTATGGTGTGCTG
>NW_013637083.1:0-334 GCF_000695525.1 Brassica oleracea var. oleracea
GATTTATCTTTGACTGACACCTTTCTATATATTCTGAACATAATCATCATTTTATCCACTGACAAATAAAGGCTAGAAAAGAGATCTCTAATATCATTTGAATCAGTCAAACCTGTTCAAAAAGGTAGCCAGAAAGATCAGTATATTTTGATAGACAACATATAAAGAAGATGGAAAAAAAGATATCTACTATCAAATCAAATTATAGTATTGATTTGGTAGAAATGGGTGGGGTAGATGGTAGTATTTATACCAAAAGGGCGCGTAGATTAGGCGTGGAGTCTCTATAAATTCGGAATATATAATCTTTTTGAAATAATTGGTAAGTCTTAAG
>NW_013637084.1:0-334 GCF_000695525.1 Brassica oleracea var. oleracea
TATGATGATGAGGATGCTAATAAAAGAGCAAGTAGCTCAGGAAATGAAGATTCAAATATGTGGTAACTTCAGTGCATTTAGCTCTTTGTGTAACTTGTAAACTGCTTTAGCTCGTTTCTTGTTGTCTGTGATTATATCTTGCTGTCTGAGATTGTATCTTGCTGTCTGGTAGACTATAGGTTGTATATTGTTGTCTAAGACTGTAGCTTTATGTCTGGTTTAAGTATATGTTTTTGGTGTTGTTGTGTCGTCCTATATCTATGCGTTTATGATCTAAGTTCTTGTGTTCTTAGCTTGTGTCGTCCTGTATAGCGAATGTATAACAATATGAGTG
>NW_013637085.1:0-334 GCF_000695525.1 Brassica oleracea var. oleracea
AAAAAAAAAAAAAACATAGAAGCAAACGAAAACATCACAATCATATTGACCTCTTAAGGCAAAGACTTGAAAGATAAACCGTTGATAGTGGCACCTCCGTCAACGCAGATAACCTGACCCGTTATATACGAAGCTGCCGGGAAACACAGAAACGCAACAAGCGATGAGACTTCATTTGCCTCCCCAACACGTCCCATTGGTGTCTTCGTCTCCACTTCTTTTTTTAACCCTCCATGATCCATAAACTAATTAAGAGATTTTGAGATAAGTTAAACTTCAAATGTAATTTTCTTATTCTATTCATAGCATTAAGAGTGTTCCAAAAAAAAAAAAA
>NW_013637086.1:0-334 GCF_000695525.1 Brassica oleracea var. oleracea
ATTTTTAATTAAATTGTTATTTTGAAAATATATCATTAAAATAGTAAAATAGTGAATTAATAAAATTATTTAATATAAGATAAATTTAATATAGATGTGGAATATTGTTTCTTTTATAGTTAGTTTTTCTTCATGATTTTATTAAATAATTTATTGTACTTGTAGGATTTTATATAATTCGTTTTTGTTTAATATTTGTTTCTTAAAAGTTAATATTTATCTTTTATAATTTTATTTCTTTAGTATCTTTAAAAACAAATTATTATTTTTTTGTAAAAAGGATAAATTACTTTAAAATAGCTTTTTACAATTATTATTTTTTCAAAAATAAAAA
>NW_013637087.1:0-334 GCF_000695525.1 Brassica oleracea var. oleracea
TTTGGCTATTCTTGCTCAAAGATTTCCGAGTATTTAACATATTTGTCTGTATTTGAATATGAACGTGTGAGGGTTATAACTTTAAGAAATAAAGCCACCTCACTGCGGTTAATACTATCTGCGTCCTTGAATAATATGTGTAAAAGCTTTTCAAATTCACATGTCTGTGATTTGAATAATAATAATAATAATATGTGTGTTTGATAAAACCTTCAGTTTAAGTTAATTGCTCTTCACGAGCCAAGCTGAAGCTCAAGCTCGTCACAATCCCGTTAGGGAAAACAGGGGAACACATTGGAGATTGGGAACATTTCACTCTCCGGATAAGTAACTT
>NW_013637088.1:0-334 GCF_000695525.1 Brassica oleracea var. oleracea
ATCGCACGAGACAATCTCGCAATCGCGAGCTTTTATCCGAGAGAAGTTGCGTGGTTGCTGCGGCTAATAGGCGTTTCGACAAATTTCGGAAGTATATTGCCGATCGAGATGAAAAGGAGGAGAAGCGTCTACTCCATGGTACAGCTCTTGGAACCTTGGACGCGTTGAGTTTATTGGAGACCAAGGGACTGTCTGTCCCGCAACAACTAAAAGATCTTTTGACTGCTAACGAGGAGAAGTTCAGGAAAGAGGTAGAAAACGTTAGTGTTGAAGTTATCGCGGAGCGCGATCTTGCTCTCTCACCTCCTCGTAGGGACTTGCTTCCTTATGGGAA
>NW_013637089.1:0-334 GCF_000695525.1 Brassica oleracea var. oleracea
GTTGTAGACTTGCCAAAAGGGAAGAAGGCATTGAGTAACCAGTGGATACACAAGATCAAATACAATGCAGATGGGACGGTCGAACGGTACAAGTCACGTTTGGTCGTTTGTGGTAATAAGCAAACCGAGGGGGTGGATTATGATGAGACGTTTGCACCGGTAGCTAAGTTGACTACCGTGAGAACCTTGTTGGAAGTAGGGGTGGCTTTGAATTGGGAGATACATCAGATGGATGTACATAACGCCTTTCTTCACGGTGACTTGAAGGAGGAAGTGTATATGAAGTTGCCTCAAGGTTTTCAGACAGACGATCCATCAAAGGTGTGTAGGTTGA
>NW_013637090.1:0-334 GCF_000695525.1 Brassica oleracea var. oleracea
TCTTCTATCAACGGAATGGGAAACCGATCTTTGATAGTCATCCCATTGAGTTTCCTGTAATCAACACACAATCTCCATGTACAGTCCTTTTGCTTTACCAGTACTACCGGTGATGCATAAGGGCTCGAAATTGGTTGCACTGTCCCCGCCTTGAGTAGTTCTTGCACCATTTTATCAATCTCGTTTTTCTGATAGACTGCATACCGATATGGTCTTTGATTCACTGAGTTAGATCCCTCCATCAATGTGATCTTGTGATTGTGATTATCCCGGAATGGAGGTAGTTAAGTAGGTTCTTCAAATATCATCCCATACTCTGATGTTAATAACTCCA
>NW_013637091.1:0-334 GCF_000695525.1 Brassica oleracea var. oleracea
AATGGTATGTTCCAGTTCCAATTTGAACTAGAAGCTGACTTGCTCTCGGTTCTGGAGAAACGACCATACCATTATGCTAGATGGATGGCTATACTCCAAAGATGGGAACCCACAATTTCACCTAAATTCCCGTCGCTGATTCCTTTTTGGATAAAAGTGCAAGGACTGCCTGTTCATTTATGGACAGAAGCAAAGGTCAAGTGTATCGGAGAAGACATTGGCCTCTATGAAAAAGCGGAGATCACAGCGGTATCGGCAAGAATGAGAGTCCATGTGGACGGTCTGTAATGTGTCTAGGTTTTTGGTACTTGTTTATATATTTTTTATTATATTT
>NW_013637092.1:0-334 GCF_000695525.1 Brassica oleracea var. oleracea
AATATAATTTATATTTATCTGTTAAAAAATATTTTAAATTTTTTTATGCAGGAAGACACCTAGTAAATTTATAAAGTACATGTGATATCTATCTTGTGTTTCTAATAAAGTTAAATACAACATTAAAAACACGTAAGTATCATTTTTCAAGTTATACTGTTTTAATGTCTTACAAAATGCACTCTTAAATGTATAACTTTAAGAAAAATATTAAAATAAATTGCACATAAGTATTCTGATTAATAAAGAACTGGAAAATTTGCTTCACCATGAGAAGACTCACGACAGTTTTTAGAGGAAGAACAAAATGTGGAAGAAAATAATTTCTAAGTTT
>NW_013637093.1:0-334 GCF_000695525.1 Brassica oleracea var. oleracea
GAAATTCGATTTATTTTGAGAAGTTTATGTTATCTTTATCTTCTAGACACTTAAAGTTTGAATCTTTTGTGGATCAATTTCAATTTTCAATGCTATTGGTCTTGTGGTTTGCTTGTAAATGGACCAAGTTGCAACAAATGTCGTGTTTTGATCTTTTTGGTTTATTTTGTAAGTGTGTTTGCATGTTTTGTATGTGTGTTTTCTGTTGATTATCTAAGTTATTAGTGCAATTGAAGAATTTGACGGCGTGGGAAAGGCGGTGGTGGCGTATCATGACGGCGGCGTAACTTTGCTCGAGGTGGTGGTGGTTATGGGAAAGGCGGTGGTGGAAGAT
>NW_013637094.1:0-334 GCF_000695525.1 Brassica oleracea var. oleracea
ACTTATAGTTAGAAGAGGATGTAAGTGCATCTTATTTGAGGGCTTGTAAGACATTGCACAAGGAAAAAATGTGTCTACAGCAACAAGTGTCTCTATGTACAATCTGTAAGTCATAATGTGTCCTAAAGAGTAAAAAATTCTAAGATAAACCAGTTTTCTCAACTTCAAAAACGAAACATTCAAGAGGATGTTGCAACACATATAAAGTACTTATGCCACAACTTAAATTTTGCCTCACTTAGCAGTTTAAGTACTTTTTGTGAATTACGATCCACATTAATTAAATCTATCATGACAAGCATTTTAATTATACCATATAATCTATAAAATTATT
>NW_013637095.1:0-334 GCF_000695525.1 Brassica oleracea var. oleracea
ATAAGGATTAAAACGATAAATGAGAAAATACTTAAAAATCATAAATGCGATGTGTAATTAATTATAATGATCAAATACAAATAAAAAGATGAAACTTGAAGTTTTGAATAGTGATACTTCAAATTTAAAGTTTTATGAATTGAAGTTGATGCAGATAGATTATAAAACTTCAAATTTAAAGTTTTATAATATTCTAAATTTGAAGTTGATGCAGATAGATTATAAAACTTAAAATTTAAACTTCAAATTTAAAGTTTTATAATATTTAAAATTTTCTAATAATTATATCTTCATGTATCTTATTTAAGAGTTTTTTTATTAAGTTTCTTTTATA
>NW_013637096.1:0-334 GCF_000695525.1 Brassica oleracea var. oleracea
AATTTAGACCACCAACACGTAAAAATTGGAGGATGAAATTTTTGAAGTCTCAAATTTTATGTACATCCAAATGATATGAACGCAGAAAAATAAAATTTCTGATACGTTTCTTTCTGTGAAACACGTAAACACAATAAAATAAAAAGTATAAACAATTATAATGACCTTTCCATCTTAAAACTGTTCCCACTAACTTCAGACAATTAGAGGCCATAAAAAACCGGAAAAGTTAGTAAAGCTTTAATTAAAAACTAGATTTTGATCTGCGCTTTTCAAGACCAAAATTTTTTTTGATTAAAAATTTATATAATTAATTTTTGTCTTCATTTAAAGT
>NW_013637097.1:0-334 GCF_000695525.1 Brassica oleracea var. oleracea
TGCTTTTCTTTAAAACAGAATCTATATGGGTAGCATGGATCCATCAGAATGTTATTAAAGATAAATGCTTCTGGTCAATGAAAGAGAGCCAATCGCAGACTTGGTTATTCAAGCAGATATTGAGATTGAGACAAACAGCAATCAATTGGATGAGAATATTACCAGGAAATGGAAATTCAATCTTCTTCTGGACAACGCCATGGTCTCCATTTGGCCAACTCATCAACTTTGTTGGTCATAATGGACCGAGACAGTATGGTATTCCCCTCTCTTCATCTCTAGCTTCGCTGTGGGTTGGAGAAACTTGGGATATAGGTCCGGCAAGATCTCAGGA
>NW_013637098.1:0-334 GCF_000695525.1 Brassica oleracea var. oleracea
GGAGCCCCGGTTAAGCTTGGCTTAATGGCTAAAATTCTTTGTTCCTCAAATGGGAGCACACGCTGGATCATTCCAATATCCCATTCATTTCGGTCTGGGAGCATGAGGTCAGACACTGTGAGATGTGAGAATTCTCTCGGTGGTTGTCCCATGGGTCTCAGCTGTGTGGAGCAACTGAGCCATGGTTTTTCCCAGATGTTGATGCTAGAGCCATTGCCTACTTCCCATCATGCGGAGTTGACAATGATATCGCGTCCAATCAAAACTCCACGCCAGCCATGCGAGATAGCAGTTTTTTCTGAGCATTCTAAGAAGCTCTCCTCACTGCAATATT
>NW_013637099.1:0-334 GCF_000695525.1 Brassica oleracea var. oleracea
TTCCGAACTATTGCATCATATTCCGCCGCTGGGTTTCACAGTCAATATTCGACATGGAAGGTACGTTTTTTGATTGAAAAACAACAACTTCTTCTCGTTTGTGTTCTCTGCCTTAACGCCAACTCTCTCCCTCTTGTTTATACAATTTGCTGAGAACAGAAAAGACCACCATCCCCCCTCGAGAGGCTTTTCACAACTGATAGATTTTCATGTGTGAATAATTATTCATGGCCTAATATCCTGCTGCAGTCAGCCTATATGGGATCCAGCAATATGCCCCTCTTAGGAATGATCAGAACAAAACGCATGTGACACCCATTCTTGATTTCCCACT
>NW_013637100.1:0-105 GCF_000695525.1 Brassica oleracea var. oleracea
GATTCTTTGGAATCTGATTATGGGAATATCTTAGTTGGGATTTATCACGAATTATCAAGATTTTTATTGAGTTTTATCGAATTGATTTAGAGATGGTCAGTTTGG
>NW_013637100.1:171-334 GCF_000695525.1 Brassica oleracea var. oleracea
GGTTCTGCAAATTCTGATTATGGCATTCTCTTAGTTGGGAATTATCATGAATTTACATGAATTTTATTTAGTTTTTGGATCACATTTGAAATCGGCCAGATTTGGGGTTAATGAGGAAATGATCGATTAGTTATGGAACCAGCCATGCAATGATAGATCCTTG
>NW_013637101.1:0-334 GCF_000695525.1 Brassica oleracea var. oleracea
AACAGTTAAAAGATTTAACAACTAAGAATACTTGAAATCTAAATAATTAATCTTACCTACTATCCTTTTAAGAGAGTAAATCTTGCATAAAGAGAATTCAATACACCAGAGCTATATCTTCAAGCACCAGTCAGGAAAACAATCTACATGTGTAAAGGAAAAATTTATATCAAGTCGATTCACAGAAAAAGAAACTGAGACCAAAAATGAAGAGAAGACAAGTATCACTGTATAAGGTAACTTCATTCTAGAGGATGGAATACAAAGTTAATCTAATATATATCAATATATGACTCTCAAAGTAGATAGAGACGCGAGATCCATATGACTTAGA
>NW_013637102.1:0-334 GCF_000695525.1 Brassica oleracea var. oleracea
CTCCTGGGGTATGTTGAAGCTAATAGCTCCAGGTATCTCTAAACTCGCCAGGTTTCGGTTTGGAAGAACCACTTCGACTGGCTTGCCCTGCAAATAGTAGTGGTAGACGTAGTCCTTCCCATACATCCCACTAAAATAGGTAGCAATCCTCAAGTAGGTGCCATCAATGAACTTCGGTCCCACTGCGTCCTTTCCCAAGGGAACATTGAGAAATTGGAGCAGTGGTGTGATCATTCCACCTATCCCCATCTTTGGGCGCGAATCAGTGGTGTACCACGCCCAGTATTTGTAGTGCTGGAGACGACCCACAAAGAAACTGACCATCCCGAAGGTA
>NW_013637103.1:0-334 GCF_000695525.1 Brassica oleracea var. oleracea
CAGGCTTTTAGCCTCTATCATATTGATCTATGCATAGTCTAGGTCAGAGAGAATGCATGTATAGTCTTTAGGACTTATTATGGTCTTGGGTGATTTTATACATATATCTGAAGGAACTCTTTGTTTTCTTCGCCCATTGTTTCAATATGGAAACCATTCATTCTTATATCTTTAAAACTCAATAGGCTGCTCTTGCTCTTAGAGCTGGGTGAATATAAGGTATCACTGATTTCTAGATGCATACCCTTAGGCAATAATATATTAGCCTAGCCATAGTCTTCTTTCCAATTGGCGATACCTGCTTTAGTACTTATATTGGCGTTTTTCAGTGTAC
>NW_013637104.1:0-334 GCF_000695525.1 Brassica oleracea var. oleracea
TCCAAACTATCACGTATACAAAAATAATTAAACCCACTCAAGTACCACTCAACTACACACTTGTAACTTGGGTGACATGAAGTAGTTCCGCCCATCTTTCTCAGATTCGTATTCCGCTGGAAAGGTGGCGGCCCATGCTTTTTGAAATGCTACCTTAGATTATACAGCTTGTGGATATGAGGTTTAAAATTCTGAAAATTTGATTAATTGTGAAGCTTTGTCAAATTTTCAAAACCAACTTCGAACTAATACGGCGCCGTTTGGCGAACGACAGCGCAGACATTAAAAATCTCATACGGTAGCGAACATGCCAACGAGATATTTGTTACAGAAT
>NW_013637105.1:0-334 GCF_000695525.1 Brassica oleracea var. oleracea
AAATACAAAAAATAAATAATTGTAACAATTTATATATTTTAAAATTTATATTTGAAAAAAAAAAGATTAAAATTACGTACCGTGACTACGGAATATTCTGAAAAATTTGTTTGTAGACAGCATTCAATGTTTTTGTCTTCGGCTTCCCTTCTTTACCAGTTATTAGGATTTTTAATCCAGATTTTGACTTAACTCTTGAAAGTGCAACTTTGCCTTGCATTTTGTAAGCATTTTATAAATTATTTTTAAATTATGATAAATTTATTCTTTAAACAACGATAAATTATTTTAAAAATAATATTAATAAACATTTTTGGATTTTGTAATATTTAAA
>NW_013637106.1:0-334 GCF_000695525.1 Brassica oleracea var. oleracea
AGAACAAATGGTTAATAATGAATCCAAATTTAAAGAAAAAAAATGTTAATTACCATGTTTGATCTCGTCCATGTGGATACGGAGTGAGATACGGAAGATGGTCACGACCGGGCTATTGAACCAACTCCGCAACACTCATCACTCCCGGAAGACCCGGAGGAGCAGGAGCGGATGCAGCAGCGGGAGCGAGAGGAGCATGAGCGGGTGCAGCAGAGGGAGATGTATGGTTGGAGCTGTGGTGCGAAGGTGAATCCTGAAAATGGCTGGAATCCCGAGACTGGCTCCAGAAAGGAGAATCCTGAAAATGGCTGGAATCCCGAGACTGGCTCCCCGT
>NW_013637107.1:0-334 GCF_000695525.1 Brassica oleracea var. oleracea
CCCTCGGTATATTCCGAGGACCTTTCCGACAAACTAGTGATCCTCGGTATTTTCTCGGAAGTTTATTTCCTCAGAATTCCGTCGGAAAATTCCGAGGAATTTCCGAGGAAAGAAAAAATTCCGAGGAATTATTTCCGACGACTTGTTTCGTCGGTATGTCGTCGGAATAACGAAATTCCGACGAAATTCCGACGATTTTTTCACTCAGAATCCTTGCTGTTTTCCCTCAGAATCCTTGCTGTTTTCTTGTAGTGAATGGATCAAAGGAATGAGAACAAACGTTGATTATTTGACCTTTAGGTTATGAAGATAATAGATTAATTTACATAACCTA
>NW_013637108.1:0-334 GCF_000695525.1 Brassica oleracea var. oleracea
GATGGGTATTCAGGGTTCTTCCAAATCCCCATACATCCAAATGATCATGAGAAAATGACTTTCACATGCCCCTATGGTACCTTTGCTTATCGATGGATGCCATTTGGGCTATGTAATGCTCCAGCCACTTTCCAAAGATGCATGATGTCTATTTTCTCTGATCTTATAGAGGATGTTGTGGAGGTATTTATGGATGACTTCTCTGTCTACGGATCTTCATTTTCTGCTTGTTTGTCCAATCTTAGCAGGGCCCTCAAGAGATGTGAACAGACCAACCTTGTGCTGAGCTGGGAGAAGTGTCACTTCATGGTTAAGGAAGGGATTGTGCTTGGAC
>NW_013637109.1:0-334 GCF_000695525.1 Brassica oleracea var. oleracea
TGGATAGGCTTTTGGTCGAGTGTAACTTCACCTCGGTCCATAAGAGTGACTCGGTGAAGTTACCATCCAAGTTTTACCTTGGTACGGTCAGTGTACGGATGGCCCGTCCGTACCATGCCTTAGTTTACTCTTAACTCCCTTTCCTTTCACTCCTTAGCTTTCTCATGTCCTTAACTCCTCAATGCCTTCACATATACCTCAACACATCTCAACACTCCAAAGCTTATCCTCCTCTCCACTAAGTTACCTTGGTAACTAATCTTTACCTTGGTGAGTTTGGTTGATGTCTATGTACGGATGGTACGGCCTGTACGGCCTTGTACGGATCACTCAA
>NW_013637110.1:0-334 GCF_000695525.1 Brassica oleracea var. oleracea
ATCAATTAATATATATATTTTACATTTTAAGATTTAAATTAAGTTTAGTATAATATTTTTATTTTTTTTATTTTTTATTTAATTATTATTTATTTTCTTTATATTATGTTTTTCCATTTATTATACTTTATATTTACGTAATATCTATATTTTACATCTTAAGATAGATGTTTAAATCTTAATGCACTTTTTCATTTTTTTTATTGTGTATTTTCCTTTCTTATACTTTCTATTTACTTAATATCTATATTTTACATTTTATGATAGTAGTTTAAATCTTAATGTAATTTTACCATTTTATTAAATTATTTATTTACTTATATTATAAAGCTAC
>NW_013637111.1:0-334 GCF_000695525.1 Brassica oleracea var. oleracea
ATACTCATCCTTCTCTTCCCGGTAGAATTTTCTGGTACCGAAAAGATTGAAAGCTCTTCTGCCAAATTTTGGATGTCTATTGATCGATGGGGGAATGTTAACATCGAATTTCTTCTTGGATCTGTCGATTGACTCCTCTATGTCTATGTCGATTGCCGCTCGTCTGTCTACTTCACTGATTCGGCCAGAGCGAGTTCTTTTGCCACAGGCTTCTGCAAGAAGTGAATTTGTTTCCACTTGTGCTTGAATTTCTGGTTTTAGAGGGCGAAATTTGTATACTAGAATTCTTTTTTTTCTGTATTCTTCATCATACAAATCTTCGCGGGTCTCAGGC
>NW_013637112.1:0-334 GCF_000695525.1 Brassica oleracea var. oleracea
GACAATAAGTGATTTTCCAGCATATGGTATGTTATCTAGATGGACAATGCATGGAAGGCTATTATGTTCATATTGTCACGATAACACTGATGCTTTCCAACTAAAACACGGAAGGGAAACGTGTTGGTTTGACTGTCACAGGAGATTCCTACCACCTGATCATCCATATCGTAGGAGTAGGAATTTGTTTACGAAGAACAAGAGGGTGTTTGACAGTCCACCTCCGGAAATTTGTGGGAAAGATTTGAAGACGCAACTAAGAGATTTTGGTGCAGAAAGGACGCTAAACGTCGGTGGACATGAGCGTTTTCCGGTAGATGCTATTGGAGACCTA
>NW_013637113.1:0-334 GCF_000695525.1 Brassica oleracea var. oleracea
CAGATGATCTTTATAATCCCCAAAAAGCTTAAAGCGGGCAATGGAGTTGACCTTGAAACAGCAAATGGGCGACATAATTTCAAAAATAAGGTGATTTTTCTTCTTCAATAGATTTTAAGTTCAAAAAGTTTAACAAGAACTCATAAATACCAAATCAAATTTTATTTACAGAAATTTTCAGATCCGGCTACCGTCACTAAATGGAAGGATGAAAGAATGGTAAGATTTTATTGCTGACTTCATTACTATTGCCGATTGTTTCTGTTCCCTCAGAAAGCTTTTTATATTGAAGAAACACCGTTTCAAGTACTCCATGGTCATACTGGAGATGTCT
>NW_013637114.1:0-334 GCF_000695525.1 Brassica oleracea var. oleracea
TCTTCCAGAAGACCTTCAAGTTAGTCATCCAGTGTTTAGTCTTCCAGGAGACCTTCAATTAAGTCGTCCAGAAGGTCGTCCAATTAGTCGTCCATGGTTTTTTTTTTCCAGAAGACCTTCAAGTTAGTCGTCCAGTGTTTAGTCTAGGCCTGAGCAAAATAACCGGAACCGAAGAACCGAACCGGAACCGAACCGAAATACCCGAAACCGGAACCGAACTAATACCCTCAAATACCCGAACGATTCCTATATTTTTATATCCGAAATAACCGAACCGAACCAGAACTGAACCAAGAACCGAACGGGTACCCGAATATATAAAAATATTAATTAT
>NW_013637115.1:0-334 GCF_000695525.1 Brassica oleracea var. oleracea
AGTAGATGGGATATCGGAGGGCAAGCCCTGGCGACTTTTACACCCGTAAGAAGTTTTTCCCTCTCCGCCTTTTTAATATTCGCAACTAGCGCTTCCGTACACATAATAAATAGATAAAGAGAGAGAGGATCCCCCTAACGAAGACCCCGCTGTGGAATTATATTTCCCTTCGGTTGCCCATTAAGTAAAACTCTATACTGTACCGAGGAAATACATTTCATCATCAATTTTATCCAATGGTGATCAAATCCCATTTTGGATAGAAGTTGTTCAATGAAAATCCATATACTCTTTCTATCAGTGTTAAAAATTCTACGGGTATAAATTTTGCTCT
>NW_013637116.1:0-334 GCF_000695525.1 Brassica oleracea var. oleracea
CATCAATATTACTAAATATTTTATTATTTCTTCCTTTCCAGATATACAGATTTTGTTTCATTGTTACAGATTTTATTCTTATGGTGTAACTTAATTTAATTATTAAGCACATGGATGACCATGAGAAAATAAAAAGAAATTCAAGTTTCAAGTATGGTGATACCTTAGTTATAATATAAAAACATTTTGATCTTTAAGAGATAAAATGGTATATATGGAAATGGATTTAGTGAGTCGACGCCCCAAATTTAGTTTAGGAAAGGTCTGCCACATATAAATCATTTGCTATAGAAAATAAAATGTTTGTTGATATTGATCAAAACATTTATATTTT
>NW_013637117.1:0-334 GCF_000695525.1 Brassica oleracea var. oleracea
TGAAAAACAAATCGAGTACTCGAGAACAACACTGTATAAAGTTGAATTAGTCAATTTATGGATTGAAACAGTCAGGCCGAATGTGGTACAATAGGTTAAGTGAGTACCTAGAGAGAGAAGGATACAAGAATGATCCGATCAGCCCTTGTATCTTTATAAAGAAATTCGGCCAGGACTTTGTGATTATAGCAGTGTATGTTGATGATTTAAATATCCTAGGAACCTCTGGAGAGATTTCCCAAACAGTTGAGTATCTTAAGAAAGAATTTGAGATGAAAGATCTTGGAAAAAAAATAAAGTTTTGTTTGGGATTACAGCTTGAGTACATAAGAGA
>NW_013637118.1:0-334 GCF_000695525.1 Brassica oleracea var. oleracea
TGAGTGCTGACAAGTCCAAGGAGAGACAGGTTCTTCACAAGACCACAGTTTTCGCCATCTGGGGTTGACAAAAAGCATACTCTGCCCCAGTGAGAGGGATGCCTGTTGCACACATTGTAAACAAATGCAGTCACATTTCAGTTTTTAAAGCCAAAAAAACGAAATGTTAAGTTCCCAACAACGTTCCAATATTTCACAGCTCACATTACAATGTAACTATAATGGATAATCTCATTGTCGACATCAGGAAAAATTCACAAGATAAGAGTGACTAACGGAAAAAGAAACACGAAAAACAGTATCGGAAATGCTTAATGGCAGTAAAATCTAAACA
>NW_013637119.1:0-334 GCF_000695525.1 Brassica oleracea var. oleracea
CCGGTCCCCGTTACTTACGCGAAAAATCCTTCGTACAATCAGACCAATTCTTACAAAGAAACTTTCTAAAGTTAACATAACAGGCTTTATGAAGAACCATGCGGCTCGCTGGCTTCTTCTTTTCTTTTCCCTCGGTCACATTCGAGAAGGCAGTTGTCCCGCCACTGACTCCACACTGGTTATGTAGCAAACCTCTTGGGCTTCGTCTTCCTCAGGCAAAAAAGATTCGATTTTCATAAGACTATAGGTCACATTGTACGAAATATTAGTCGTATAACTGAAACCTGGAGCGGAGAATCGTTTTCTACGACTATCGGCCATATTAGCATGGATA
>NW_013637120.1:0-334 GCF_000695525.1 Brassica oleracea var. oleracea
AGTGGACATTAAACAAAATATGACATAAAAACCTTATTTTTTCCAACAAACACATTTTTGAAAAAAGTGAACAGTATTGTTTTCACAGTTAAATTATTTTGACTTTTATCTTCCATATGGTTTTGAAAGCTTTCAAATCAACCATCGAATTGATACATGTCATTTTAATGTTTTTAGTCATATACTTAAGGAAAACTTACATTTTTGTAATTTAAAGTCGTTTTAAAAAAATTCAAAAGATAACATATAAGAAAATTCTAACATATAAGTAACATATAAAGTGTCCCCATTTTTGTATTTTAAAGTCGTTTAAAAAAATATATATAACATATAA
>NW_013637121.1:0-334 GCF_000695525.1 Brassica oleracea var. oleracea
TCCATCACTTAACGGCTAAACGACAATCTACGATTTGTCTAAAAATGCCGTATGACTGTTAAGAGAATAATTATCGTATAGCCTACAGTCGGAAGTCATATGATAAATTCTTCGTAACGAAACTCAGTCCTAACAACCAAATGGTTGAAGGAGGATTTAAACTTTTTGAAAATTGACCGAGTTCAATACGCTCCACAATTCACTTTAAGCCTGCAACGTTTTACCCATAATACGCGGCATGTAAGAAAAAATCTGTAACAAAGCTTCTAAAGCTATACGAAACATCCTAAAAAAAAATGCACGAAATAGATCTCGGAAAGCCAACACTTCACAA
>NW_013637122.1:0-158 GCF_000695525.1 Brassica oleracea var. oleracea
GTATGTCTCAGGCGGAGCTGAAGGACGGTACAACTAGAGCGCCTATTTTCCAGTTTTTTTCGTGCCAACGTGCTATGGAACTTAAGCCTTCCTAGGAGAATCCAGATCACTTCGAAACGTCGGCTGTCATTTTCAACAGGTACCACCAAGATGTAAAA
>NW_013637122.1:231-334 GCF_000695525.1 Brassica oleracea var. oleracea
TTTGTGGATGCATACCAATTAGATTTACGAGGCTACAAACTGTACAATGTACATTAGCAGGGAAAAAATGGCTATGTATGGTTCAGTTGTAACACCGGTGTGG
>NW_013637123.1:0-334 GCF_000695525.1 Brassica oleracea var. oleracea
ATATCTATAAAACTTTTTTGTGATTAAAAACTATTATTTGAGATTTTGTTTTTTTTAAAATTAATTTATATATTTCTATATTTATTAAATTTTTTTTTTTTAATTTACAGGTCTCATGATGATCAGACCCGGCCTCGACAGCGTCGTGGTCGTGGTGGTATGGGGAGCCAGTCTCGGGATTCCAGCCATTTTCAGGATTCCCCTTCGCCCCACATCTCATACCATACATCTCCCTCTGCTGCACCCGGTCCTGCTCATCTCGCTCCCGCTGCTGCACCTGCTCCTGCTCCTCTGGGAGTGATGAGTGTTGCGGAGTTGGTTCGACAGCCCGGTC
>NW_013637124.1:0-334 GCF_000695525.1 Brassica oleracea var. oleracea
GCTCCCGACCCTTTACTCGTGGATGAACCGTCAACGTGTAGGATCCAATTTATACTTGGTAGGACGAGGTCTTGCTCCAGCTCTGGTGTTAACTCGATCAAGAAGTCGGCAAAGACCTGTGACTTTGCTGCTGTGCGATTCTTGTAAACGATGTCATGTTCGCTCAGCTCCATCGCCCATTTAGTCAACCGTCCTGACTGGTTAGTATTCTGCATAACCGTTCGGAGTGGTTGGTTGGACAGTACTTCAATCGTGTGCGACTGAAAGTAGGGTCGCAGTTTCCTGAACGAGGTGACGACAGCTAAGGCCATCTTTTCGAGTGTTGGGTATCTCG
>NW_013637125.1:0-334 GCF_000695525.1 Brassica oleracea var. oleracea
TGCGCCAACATATGCAGTTGCTGGTGTTCCAGATCTCTTTAGCCAGAATGGGCGACTCGGAGGGAAGTCAAAAGAGGTTTGGTGGTCGGGTGAACAAGACGCTCATAGTGCACACACCTATATTGTACTCAATTGCGAGGATCCATTGATGCGTTATTTTGAAAGTTAACATATATGGACACTTCTAAACACATATAAGTATAAATTATATAATTGCGAGAGATTCATTCATATAAAATGTGATTTTACAGCCTATTTGTTTTTTAAGTCGAAGAAACATTTCCTGATATATCCATAAGTGACGTAGACAAAAGGAAAGATCAACACTTTATTA
>NW_013637126.1:0-333 GCF_000695525.1 Brassica oleracea var. oleracea
CAAAATGTTTTATTTACTCAACTCCTATCTCTAAAATTCTACAAACACCCAGCGAATATAGCCGGTGATCACTCAAAAGAGACGTTTCGGTAATAGGTAACATACTAAATCAATCAAAAAAATATAGCATGTAATCAAGTAAATTCGATACTTATTTGTCTTATCAGGTGTTTGCTCTATTGGCGTGAACTTTGTTAAAAAGAAATTGTTCGAGCCTATCAACAAAACAAGTTAGTGTTTGCTTTGATACAACAGTATCAAATTGTAATTTTTGCTTTGTTCAATATAATATTGTGTTACAGGAGCATCAGGTTTGAAGCATTACAGAGAAAA
>NW_013637127.1:0-333 GCF_000695525.1 Brassica oleracea var. oleracea
GATCCAATGGTTTGACCAAGTGTTCATTAATACTTCTACACGAAAAAATCTAGGGTTCAAATCTCAGAAAACATAAATTATGCATATTATGAAGAAAAATGGTTGTAAGAGGTCTTCAGCATGGATTTCATAGGGCGGCTCGGAGTGACGCAGTCAGACATGTATTCTCATATGGTGGTAGAATCAACGGTTGTAGAATCGTCTATGTAATATTTCTCAGCGCTGTAATAACATAATTAATCATAAGTTAAAATTTTTAACTAAATAATTCTGAGACAAAATATTCTAATTCTGAGACAAAATATTCTAATTCAATGGTTGATTATTGGTTAT
>NW_013637128.1:0-333 GCF_000695525.1 Brassica oleracea var. oleracea
GTTCACGTCTTCCAAGGAGCAGAGCCTTCCAAGTTCACTCGGGTTTGGATGAAAGGCACCATGTCCGTCTAGACACCAAGACAACTCCAGCCACTAGTAACCACCGCCCCTGTTCTCTTCAGCCGAGAAAAAGTCGTTCCACCGCTACAACCTCCAAACAAAACCCCAAAAAAGATGAAAAAATGTTCAGACCAAAGTTTTAATCTCTTAGTCCTAAACCTAAAATTCTCCGACGAAGTCTCAAACTTTGACCCATTAAACAGCAAGCCTACTTTGCATTTGAACAACCTTTATCTACCCAGGTTATTGAATTTTAGAATGTCCCAAAAAAAA
>NW_013637129.1:0-333 GCF_000695525.1 Brassica oleracea var. oleracea
AAATCTATTCCTTCTTCCTGTTCATTTCCTTTAGCAACCAACCTTGATCTTAGCTTCCCAACCGTTCCATCTTCATTTAGTTTTATCTTGTGAACCCATCTGCAACCCAAGACATGTGCATCAGCTGGACGTGGAACTAAGCTCCAAGTCTTTGTTTCTGCGCATGTATCAACTTCTTCTACAATAGACTCATTCCATCCGGGATGTTGTAATGCTTCAGCTATTGATTTGGGTTCTCTTGGACTGCTTTTGACTGTGTGAAGAACATAACGAGGGTTAGGCTTCCTAATGCCGTCCTTTCCTCTGGTAACCATTTGGTGGACATTCTCTTCT
>NW_013637130.1:0-333 GCF_000695525.1 Brassica oleracea var. oleracea
AAAAGTAATAAATCCGTCTAAAGCCAAAAACCCAGCAAGTTATACATCTGTTATTCAGTAGCCAAAAAACCAAAATACAAGACTAATTTATTCGACTCTCTCAGTCACTTTCTCATAAATATCAGCCGTCAACTTTAGTCGCAATGGCGTTATAATCTGATCATTCAAGCCATCAAAGTTACACCCAAGATCCTCCTTCTCCATCATCTTCTTAGCTTCTTTCTCCTTCTTCACAACACATTGTACTGGCAATCCATTTTGTCAATTGATTTCTGAATCACCTATGACTGAATAATATATAATGAGAATTAGTAAAAATATCTATATAAAAAA
>NW_013637131.1:0-333 GCF_000695525.1 Brassica oleracea var. oleracea
TTTTTTTTTTTGCATTAAATAAAACTTTTAAATTTTCTTATACAAACAAGAACCAGTATCCATCAAATCCTTATTTTTAAAAACTCTCAAACAACAAAGGCTAATGTAATCGTCTCGAGTTTCTTAACTGGTTTCTCTAATCAAAGCATAACCACACATTTGATACTGTAGAAATGAATCTAGTTTGATATATCTATTCATCGACGTAGGCTTTAGGCGCACCAGAGTTGATTTGGAACGAATATTGTGTTGCCAATTTCCTAACATTCACGCTACTAATGTTTACCAAATTTGAAAGCACAAACCCCTCACTTTCTTCCTCTTTTTCTTATT
>NW_013637132.1:0-333 GCF_000695525.1 Brassica oleracea var. oleracea
ATTGTTACAACACAGAAGTAGACGGCATCCAACACACTACTGTTTTTTTAACACTGTAATATTTGAATAAAACCGGTAAGGTTCGTACATAGCCAAAGACCAACAAGAACAAATGCAAAGAAAACCAAAAGTTGTAGAAAGATCAAGATACTAGTAGGCATCTATGTAACACAAAAATTCCAGCGAGTCAAAGACAAGACATCATTAATAGAGAGTGAGTTTTAGGAGAGCATGTCCTAAACTCAAGTCTGAAGCACACATAATGAGGTGATTAATCCACGCTTGTGGCAATACAAGCTGCCACCTGATTTCAGCTCCAAGAAACATAACATA
>NW_013637133.1:0-333 GCF_000695525.1 Brassica oleracea var. oleracea
CAATGCCACCGGTCTGAGGTCAATCAGCATCCTATAGCATAAGTTATCCCCTTTTTATTAAAGGGTGGACAGGGCACACCGTCCAGCTCGGCGGATTGCTGAGCTGGATCGACCACGCGACCAGCTCGGCGGAACAAGTCCAGCTCGTCGGATAGCCGAGCTAGATCGACAACACGACCAGCTCGGCCATCCGTCAAGCTGAACCAGTCCAGCTTGGCGGATGGCCTGTTAGGTTTTCAGAGCACAAGCTGTGTGTGGGCGGCTGGATCAACCTATTCTTGTTCAGCAATGAAAGAGAATAAGAGATTAATGGAAGAATAAGAGAATGGTGAG
>NW_013637134.1:0-333 GCF_000695525.1 Brassica oleracea var. oleracea
AGAATAAGTCATATTTCTACTTTGTGGCAACAGTTGTGTGATTAAACAACAAGTGTTTCTTCATTCTAAGCCGCTGGACAACTTTGGAATTGACAATAAGAAGATGGGGTACCTCAACGGAATGGGGAGTTTCATCATCAAGTCCTCTCATCAACAGAATCTTGTGATCATGCAAATATTCACCATTCAACTCTTTCAGAGCCTACAGTATAAAAAAGATTTAATCATGAGTGTTAATTTCAAATTGACTACTTACAAAATACTTAACATCATTAATACTACTAGTCTTACCTTCTCTGCTTCGTAAGAAGAATCAAATTCAACAAAGCCATA
>NW_013637135.1:0-333 GCF_000695525.1 Brassica oleracea var. oleracea
GTAGTGTCGATTCCCCGTCATATGATTACTTGCGCCATTATCCAAGTACCATACGTTGTTTCCATTCGAGCATGCTTCGAACTCTTTTGGCTTCACGTTTCTTTCGTTGAGATATACAACTTCGTGCACCATCAATGCATCAGCCTCATGTGTATCATCGTTCTTATTTTCATACGCCTCTTGTAGTTTTAGTAACCTGTCCGGGCAGCTTGACGCAAAGTGCCCATTTTTATCACATCGAAAACAAGTAATCTTCGACATGTCAAGGTCTCTATATGATCTGCCTCGTCCTCGTCCTCCTCTATTATAGAAACGTCCACCTCGACCTCTGTT
>NW_013637136.1:0-333 GCF_000695525.1 Brassica oleracea var. oleracea
ATTAACGGACCGACCGTCGGATGGGATGGGGCCCACGGACCGAGAGAACGGACGTAGGTGGTCCATTAGCCGTGGACAGGTCGGGGCGTTATATAATGTTTGGTTCCGAACAACTAATTCTGTATTTACATGTCAGGGTTTGGGTAGATTCACCTCTTGATTGCAGGATACTTCAGAGAAGCTACAAGTGGGATGTGGGAACATATGTATGGAGGTGAGTTTTAAGGTTCTTATAGTGAGGCCATTGGCCTCACCTTCATTTGAAATAAGACTTGTGGAAAATGGTTCCTGGAAGGTTTTCAAAGAAACAGAAACTTGAATGTGAAAATTCTA
>NW_013637137.1:0-333 GCF_000695525.1 Brassica oleracea var. oleracea
AGCCTAGCATTACAGCACTAAAGAAACAAGTGTGGAAACTGAAAACAGGTTGAAAGATCAAACATTTCTTATGGCAAGCGCTTACGGGCTGCATGGCCTCGGCGAGTAAACTGGTCGAAAGACATTGTGGTAATGATACCTCATGTCAACGATGCGGAGCGGAGATTGAAGACATAAACCATATTCTTTTCGAGTGTCCACCGGCCTTCCAATGCTGGATCCTCTCTCCGATCCCATCACCTCCGGGGATATTCCCGTGTAATTCCTTATTCGCGAATTTTAATACTTATTTTCACAGGTGTCGACAGGAACCCAAAGCGCAAACAATGGTTC
>NW_013637138.1:0-333 GCF_000695525.1 Brassica oleracea var. oleracea
AGCAATTAATATATAATACTATAGTTATATGTAAATCATATAGTATAATTAATAATATATACCTGAATTATTTTTTGATATGATCCTCATATTTAAATGTTTGTTTAGTGATTTAATATTAAATGTTAAGTTCAATTTTTTTATCAAATATGAAAACCCACATTATTTTTAATTTTTTGTTTAATAGTACTATGTTTTACTAATATCTAAAAATACGGGGTATTGGTGAGCGATGTCAAAGAGTTTGTATATGACCAACTTTATGTTCATGTAATTGATATGGAACATAGCAATCACATTTGTGTTGATCGTTACTGAATAAAGATTACATCA
>NW_013637139.1:0-333 GCF_000695525.1 Brassica oleracea var. oleracea
TACTATACTTCAAAATGAAGTAAAATACCCAAAACTCATAAAGCACAATTTTAAAATCGATTTATATATCTCCAAATTACCATTAAATATTACTGTAATTACATTATCATGATACACATTTCATCTAAGCAGCCCCGATACGGGTATGGGGACTGGAAACTGGGACGGGAATGAAAACGGAAAACGACAAAACTAAAAAAATAGATACGGGTACGGGAGTAGGTACGACAGTAAATATATATATATAAATAAGTTATAAGTTAAGTTTAAGAGTTATACAAGGTCAAGTTAATTTTGAACAATTCTTTACTCTGTTTTTTGGTCTGTTATGGT
>NW_013637140.1:0-333 GCF_000695525.1 Brassica oleracea var. oleracea
TCTTAAAAATAATTAAAATGAATTGTAATACGTTAATTCTTCAACAATGATGATATATTTAAGAGACCAACATTTGTATTTTTTATTTTACAATCAATAAAGATTGTACTATTTCAAAATGTTAAAACCAGTTAATGAACAAACATTGTTATAAAAAAACTCACATCGCGCATGCGCGCAGGTTATCATCTAGTAATATAAATATTATGTTAAAACCTCAAATCATGGAAAACCTAATGCAAAAGTTGTCTTTGATGTTGTAAAACGAAGGTTTGAGAACTGAATATATCTATCATTAATGAATAAGTGTTCCCTTATATAGGAGATTACAAG
>NW_013637141.1:0-333 GCF_000695525.1 Brassica oleracea var. oleracea
GAAACTTTCAAAACAAATTTATATTTTATAAATTTTATAAAATATTCCATTAACGGGATTTTAAATCTATACTATCATAAACATATAGTATAGATTCCTCCTTCCCTCCCTCCCTCTCTCCCCCCTCTCTCCTTCTGTCTCTCCCCCTCCATCCCTTCCTCTTTCCCTCTCTCTTCACTACATTTTGTGTGGACATTGCTTATCTATTCTATATACACATCAGAAATAGAATAGTCTTTCTTATCTGGTTTGTTGTGTTCATGCTCACGCGCTGGCTGGAAAGGAAAAAAATGTCCACTTATGTAATCAATTGACACAATTACCAAGAGATGA
>NW_013637142.1:0-333 GCF_000695525.1 Brassica oleracea var. oleracea
AATATTGTTTAGGTCAATTGGTTTATGTCATATCAGACAATTTCTATTGATGTATTTTCTTGTATATACTGTAGCAGACTATGTTTTGTGATAGTACTTTTGTCAGTAATTAATACTTGAAATTATTAGAAAACCATTTATTAAAATTAATCCAGAACAATAACAAAGGAAAAAAATCCAACTCCTTATTGAAACAAAAAATTTAGAACACGGAAAATTTTAAAAAATCCAGCAAAAAACCAGCAAAATAATCTTCTTTAACTCGATGCAGAGTTATCCTTTCTTATCTTCTCGCTTTTGATCGCTTTAGTGCACTGCTTTTTAGAGGTAGAA
>NW_013637143.1:0-333 GCF_000695525.1 Brassica oleracea var. oleracea
TTCTAACTCAAACCAACACATTTATTACACTCGATTCAATTCAAACCGGAACTTAAAGCAATTAGTTTCCACAACCAAAAAACAGAGTAACACTAACCATAATTTTGCTCTGAACCTTTGGTCGATGAACCTTGATCCTGCTATATGTAAACAGAAAGACAGAAACAAAAAGTATTTCATACAAAGAAGCCAAACAACTAACAAATCAAGCGTAATCAATCTATTATAATGCAATCTATTACATAGCATTAACCATTCCTGATCCATCTGTCTTAAAACAGTTTGTTCTTAATTGAAACAAACTTATTCAAACAAAATGTTCTTCATCCATCA
>NW_013637144.1:0-333 GCF_000695525.1 Brassica oleracea var. oleracea
TTTTCCTGATCGTCTTCATCTCAATCCACAGAATAGACTCTATCCTACTCTTTAGGCATTTTAACATTGATATTCAAAATAAACTTGCAGCTATTGTAGAGACAAAAATACATTATCCGAAGTTGGATTTCTTCGCTTCAAGACCGTACTGGAAGTTAAATTCATAATCTACCCAAAAACTTTGATATAGTGCAACTTATGGAAGGTATAATTTGCTATAATTTATAATTTTTGTTCATTAGATTTGTCTTTTTTTTAAAAGCAAGACTTGTCTATTTTCAATAATCCAAACTTATAATATTTAGACTATTTTATAACGCTATATATATATAT
>NW_013637145.1:0-333 GCF_000695525.1 Brassica oleracea var. oleracea
TTTCATTATTTTCTTTCCCTCTAATCAAATGCTTCGTAACAAATAGAGATTATATATAATATTTAATTATATATTTACTTATAAAATGAAATTTGGGTTATATAAATCCTTTTCTGCATGTTTCGTTTATTCCACCTTTTGCTTTTGTTTTTTTCACAAGACTTTTACTTTTGTTCCCCCCATAGATAACGTTTTAAATTAATTGTTGTAAGAACATTAATTTTTTGCTCGTGGTACATGTGGTGAGGTTATGTATCATTAGCAGTAGTAGTATGTAACTATTCTCATAAATTATTCAAAAGGCCAATGATTAAGTAAAGGTAGAGAGTGCGG
>NW_013637146.1:0-333 GCF_000695525.1 Brassica oleracea var. oleracea
TTTTTTTTTTTGATGAAATTTCAAATTTATTGATCAAAATATGATAGAGGATTTACAATATGGTGAATCTTTAATCTATAGTGTAAGAAAATGAAAGAATGAGGTGTTTTAGAAAGGGTAAACATCAAATCATCTTCTTAGGAGTCCCTCCAGCTTATGATTCCCCACGTACTTAAGGGAAGATATACGATTCTTCACCAGCTTCCCAATGGCTCAAGTCGTCATGTCCACTGATGTTTTCATATTGTAAAATCTGATGATTTCTAAATACATGTGTTTTGTGGTAAAAATATATTTGGTATTTATGTTTTTCTCAATATAGAATAATTAACT
>NW_013637147.1:0-333 GCF_000695525.1 Brassica oleracea var. oleracea
TTAAGTGCACTGCTGGTCAGGGGATCATGTTTCGCGCCGACACAGACTTGACTCTCACTGCGTATTGCGACTCTGACTGGAACTCGTGTCCTTTGTCAAGACGATCATTGACTGGATATGTCACGTTTCTTGGTGGTTCTCCTATATCATGGAAATCTAAAAAGCAAGACAAGGTTTCTCGTTCGTCGGCTGAAGCCGAGTATCGCGCTATGAGACACACTTTGGATGAGATATTATGGCTTATACAACTGCTCAAAGAACTTCGTTTCCCGCACACAACCCCTGTTCATCTCTTTTGCGACAATCAAGCAGCTATATACATCGCAGCAAATC
>NW_013637148.1:0-333 GCF_000695525.1 Brassica oleracea var. oleracea
AGCTTGGATCCATGCATGAAAAGCACTAGCTGAACAAAATCCCTCTCAGTTGTAATCCTGGCGGTCTCCTTAGATTGTTAACGGCCAAAAAACACAACATAAAACAAATCAAAACGAGAAAGTTAAATGAGATTTGGTTGGAGCTTTCTCTTGGACCCAATTCTATTAATATTTCTACTCACATTCATTAATTGAAATATTTTTATATAAAACTACATAAACGTTTTAAAAGTAAGAGATGTATCATGAATATTTTTTTCCTTTTTTTGAACAATCATGAATATATTTTCCAAAAATAAAGATCTTCAATCTGTGTATAATATTAAAACACAT
>NW_013637149.1:0-333 GCF_000695525.1 Brassica oleracea var. oleracea
TTTTAAAATAACAGACACATTGATCAGTTCAAAGTTTTAAAATAACAGATACATTTAGATCAATTCAAAATTTTAAAATGACAAACACATTAAGATCAATTCAAAATTCTAAAATAATAGACACATTGATCAGTTCAAAGTTTTAAAATAACAGACACATTTAAATCAATTCAAAATTTTAAAATAACAAACACACTAAGATCAATTCAAAATTGTAAAATAACAGACACATTAAGACCAATTCGAAATTCTAAATTAACAGACACATTAAGATTGAAACTTACGGGTTACTTGAGCCACCCATATATCAGTAGTGATGGATACTCTTTGCTT
>NW_013637150.1:0-333 GCF_000695525.1 Brassica oleracea var. oleracea
AGGAAGTCTCCATTGCCCACTATCACCTGATCATCACCGAGATAAGGCTCCGAAGATTGCAGTTGTGATCCATTGTTGGTAATGTGTGCAGAGGCGCCAGAGTCTGGATACCATTCCTGACCACTTTGCTGTTGTTGATCAGACAACTTGACAGACGTGAGAGTTGTGTGAAGAGTCTCAGGAGACTGATAGTGCTGATCAAAACGATTGTAACACCGAGGAGCAGTGTGACCAAAACGTCCACAAATCTGACACTGAGGGCGTGAGTTGGAGCTTGTGCCTGTAAACTGTTGATGGAAACCACGACCACGAGTAGAGTATGATCCAGCACCA
>NW_013637151.1:0-333 GCF_000695525.1 Brassica oleracea var. oleracea
CAAACAAACAAAAAAACAGAAATCAAGAGAATATAAAGAAGAAAAATTCGAATAAACAAAAAAACTAACTGATAAAGCTGCTTAAGTATTAGACTTACTCATCTGAAGGAAGCCTTGAGCAGTAGAAATATATTAAGCTGACGCTTGAGCTAAAAGTTACAATAGCCCCTGTGCTGTCGACACGGTAGACCTCCCCGGATGAATCATCTGGAAGAGGTTGACAGGGAACAAGAGAATGGCTCAAAGAATCTTCACGCATTCTTTTCGCACCAGAAATATATTTCTTTAACCGAGATCGTGTGCCCATGTCTCCACTGCAAGTGGCAACATAAA
>NW_013637152.1:0-333 GCF_000695525.1 Brassica oleracea var. oleracea
TGTCGTCTCCATTGTCATCATCACCTCCCTATTCAGATCAAAATAACCTATTAATATATACCGTGAAGCTAACTGACCGTAATTTAGTACATGGAACTTACATTGACAACAAACTGAGGGAGCGGCATACGGTCACCTTCACTAAGGATGCAGGAGATCGTAAAAATTTGATGGTTTTCAGTGAAGTTGTATGCACTGACCTTGACCTGGAACTTGTAGGTTTTACCCTCCATGTCTGCAACAAATGGAGGTGCCTGAGTGTCCCACGGGTTCACACCATCACCAGCATGAGGAAGCAACCGTTGAATGCAATCTCATGAGTAAAATTTCAAG
>NW_013637153.1:0-333 GCF_000695525.1 Brassica oleracea var. oleracea
TCTCACCTCCTTGCGCCACGTCAGCACGGAGGAGTGGGCATTTTGGGAGACGTGGCTTACTCAAATTTAAATCTTAGTCGATTGAACCGTGTGTTTCTTAACTGAACTTCTTATAAGGGCCATTAATTTATTTGGGCTTGAGCAAAAATCTGGACATATCCTTCTATTAGGTTTAATTTTGTCTGATCCATCAAAGGGTTGTCTCTCTTCTCTTTGCAGATTCACGATTTTAAGGTTTCTGTAATACAAGATCTTTTGATCCCTCTTCCGCTTCCTCGGCCAAGTAACGCTCCGGATTTATGTCATTCAATGAGGAAAACCCAAAAAAATCCA
>NW_013637154.1:0-333 GCF_000695525.1 Brassica oleracea var. oleracea
TATATATATATAGAACCGTAGATATGTGTGGTGAGTTCATTAATGGATTTGGAATACCATATATAAGCAGCAAAATAGATCTCTGAGAAATATATTTAGATTGAAGATTTCTTATAGGCTCATTGCAGTGTACAATTAAAATAGAAGAACAACCAACCATATGTATTAGCTAGATTATAAAAGTGAGATACTGACAGGTTGAAACGAACTAAGATTTACTAAAGAGTGGGTCTCTCTCTCTTAGAGCTCTGGACTCTCTCTTTTGAGCCTTGGTTTCTCCGTTCTAGTTTCAGATCAAATCAAAATTCCTTTCCTTAAAACACTGTGTTTATC
>NW_013637155.1:0-333 GCF_000695525.1 Brassica oleracea var. oleracea
AAAAAAAAACATGAGTTTAAAATAGGAGGCCAGATATCAAAAATTTATCAAGACTTAAACAATAGTGAAGTAACAAACCTCATCGGTAACCTTTCCAGTTAATTCAATGCAAGGTTGATTGAGTAACTGGAGCCCAAGATTATCAAATAGGAGAAATTTGGTGTTGCTTGTATTATCAAGCACTACCAAATGCAACTTGTACCTAGATAATATCAATTTAATAATTAAATACAAATCTAAGCGTAGATCTGACAGTGTAACTTTGTAAAAAATATATAATGACACATAATTCTTTTACCTTGGCAACATCTTAGGAGTGTAAACCTTACACTT
>NW_013637156.1:0-333 GCF_000695525.1 Brassica oleracea var. oleracea
ATAATTAAGCGTAAGACAGAGATATTAGATCAGTGTGAGGTTCAATGGTCCAAATACGCACCGTTTGATCAAAAGAACCATAAGCAAGCTTTGTCCCCTGGGATAGTAGATAAGAATTAGCGCTGAGATCTGCCTCAGACTTCTTTCTGATCCTCACGACTCATATCCTCTACGGTTGGAGCCTTCCCTCTTCCTTTCCCTTGGATTATGTATATCGGTTTTGGGCAATCCAAAGGGTCTATGCTCTACATCTAATTGATAATAGGGAAAGAAATTAAAGTCACTATTTTTTTCGTAAAAGAAACTTGAAACAGGATACAAAAAAGTAAGCAC
>NW_013637157.1:0-333 GCF_000695525.1 Brassica oleracea var. oleracea
AAAGAATGACTATGTCATCCCAGCTTAGCACCACACGGTTTTGATGTATTAAAGACACAACCAAGTTGCTACAAAGTCTATATATGATAGACCAAATAAATGTTCCAAATAAAGTTCCATAAATTCTAAGGTACCTCGGAAAGAACGAAAGGTGCATGAGATAAAATCCGAGTTTTATTAAAGGAAACCATTCCAGACATTGAGATATAAGGCTGGCCAGCTGAACAACTAGGTACCATACTATATAGCTTGGGATGCCAAGTTATAAGGTTATTAAGGTCCTAGATCAAATTGATTTATACCATGTCTGGAACTAAAAGGAACTATATATAT
>NW_013637158.1:0-333 GCF_000695525.1 Brassica oleracea var. oleracea
TACAGATTTCTTCCAAAAAATAGCCAAACCCCCAGCATGTCCAACAGGATCCACCGTATATACACGATCATAGCCCAACCAGACCTGAAGGTCAACCAAAACATTCATAGTATTCATAGTTTCCATAAGCAGTAGCACCTCAGGGAAAAGTTTTTGACGCATTTCCCTAAGGCGTTGAATTGTTAGATCCTGAGGCCGCCCCAGGCCCTGACAATTCCAGGAGATAAAGCTCATTGAGGCTTCGGCGGTCCCTCCATTGGGACCACCCTTGATTCTTTGAGTCGCGCCATTTTGTCACCCTTCAAAATAGCGTCTTCCGCCTTTCTTTTAGAA
>NW_013637159.1:0-333 GCF_000695525.1 Brassica oleracea var. oleracea
AAAACTTTACCCAAACCCCCAAATTATAAAATCGAATACTACTAAATTACCATTTCAGTAACAAATGAAAACCATACCGGTGAATAAAGTGCGCCTATATTTTTCTTTATCCTATTTCGGTTTAATCTGACAAAAATCCTAAATGCAATGTATATCAGTTGCTTTCAGAACCGAATCCGACGTCAGAAAATATTGTCACCAACCAAAACTGTTGGGACTAACTAATAGTCTAATATTAGCCATCCAAAATCGACACCAACTTGGTCCCCGGACGTTACTAATAGTCTAACACTAGTCTAATAATTGTGATGATGGACACTATCGTTTGATTGT
>NW_013637160.1:0-333 GCF_000695525.1 Brassica oleracea var. oleracea
ACTGTGAAATAAGCTGAACGTTCAGTAGGAAACTGATTATGGAATATCAAAGCAAATATAAGTCACAACCAGGAATGCAATTTTAAGAATTACCAAAACAAAATGTAAGAAAACTTACCTCTGTTGAATAAGGAAATAGTTTGTGAAGAGGAAGCACAATAGGGCCAGGTGAAACAGGGCATGTGATCAGTTCACTGAGTTCGTATATGTCGTCTATGATCTTCTTGTTGCCAATATTAACCCCCAAGAGCACGAATCCTCCAGTGATTAATTTATCTGTTGAAACAAAAGATTTCATCAAGAAATATTCTGTACACTAAAACAAGAATGACA
>NW_013637161.1:0-333 GCF_000695525.1 Brassica oleracea var. oleracea
CACGTAAGTGCGATTGGTCTTTGCTATTCGGAACAACCAATGCGCATAGAAACGGCTTGTTCTTCGCAACCAGAGCAGTTTGTCGCAGCAATCCAGAAGCAACATCCTGATCTACCGTGGTTTGCTGAGATTGCAAATTTCTTAGCCGCTGAAAAGGAGCCTCAGAAGTTCACAGGGAACGAGAAGAGAAAATTCTTAAGAGAGGCAAGGCACTACTTTTGGGATGAGCCTTACCTATACCGACAATGCTAGGATGGGATCTTCAGACGATGCGTTCCAGAGGCTTAAATTCCAGGGATCCTACACCACTGCCACGGATCTTCCTACGCTGGA
>NW_013637162.1:0-333 GCF_000695525.1 Brassica oleracea var. oleracea
CTATGAATGTTGTCTTCAAAGAGATTTTTAATAATCTTTAGACGAGAAGAATGAAATTGTTTTATATGGAGTTTGTTTCGTTTTATTAGTTTGGAGTTTGGAATTGGTGTTTTGAATTTTTTTTAAAGACAATATTTATTTGATGTTTTGGTTTCTTATTTCGAACTTTCAAGTTAAGTATTACAATCAGTTAGTTATATATTTAGCATACACTGTTTAGTATACTTAATTCTATCTACCTAATAGAGGTTTGAAGTCAAACCAAACGTGTATATTGATCATCACATTTTGATCCAAAAGAAAATTACAATCAATCAAATAACTAAATCCATA
>NW_013637163.1:0-333 GCF_000695525.1 Brassica oleracea var. oleracea
TAAAGAGAATGTTAATGAAATACAGATCATGTATGAAAAAAGAGTTTTAGTTAATACCTGATTCTCCAACCACTTAATGAAGTGTTGATCTTTCCTTTTGTCTACGTCACTTGTGGATATACCAGGAAATGTTTCTTCGACTTGAGAAACAAATAGGCTGTAAAATCACATTTTATAGGAATGAATCTCTCGCAATTATACAATTAATTATACTTATATGTGTTTCGAAGTGTCAATATATGTTACCTTTCAAAATAACGCATTAATGGATCTTCGCAATTGAATTGAATATAGGTGTGTGCACTATGAGCGTCTTGTTCACTCGACCACCAA
>NW_013637164.1:0-333 GCF_000695525.1 Brassica oleracea var. oleracea
ACAACGTATCACGCAAGCCTGTCCACCAAGGGTATTTATACAGATCATACGAAGAATAGACGTCAGTCGTGTCTGCCAGCGCACGCATTGACTTACAAGTAGATCTGAGTCTATACAGAGCTTGAAAGGATTTTTTTGCGACGCAGGAGACAATCAACTGTTGGATTTCTGAAGGGAGATCTAGAAAAGTCATCTCTGCCATTATAGCCAGATTTTGTTTTCAGCGTTGTGCAATTATCACGCTCCGACAAGCTCAACTTCTATACGATGGTCACGCCCGTATAAATCATTATATCGAGGAGACGCATTGAACCTATACCGAGATAAACGAAA
>NW_013637165.1:0-333 GCF_000695525.1 Brassica oleracea var. oleracea
TCAAAGCTGAGACCCTCACAATAAGTGAGATTGCCGTCTTCCTCAAGTGTCAACCTGCTCAGGTGATCCCATTCCGTTATTAGAATAAATCACTTTTCTCAATGTAGTTGCTGACAACCCGTGTGATGTAATTTCAGGTTGCCTACTTTGACTGCATTGCCACAATTGATGATGTCAAGCTTGGCACTGAGTGGTATTACATTGCTTGCAAGGATTGCCAGACCAAGTTAAACCGTGAGCCGACAACATTGCTTTGTCCAAAATGCGGGAATGAAAATGCTACTGTAGTAGCCAAGTAAGTTTCTCCCCTCGAACATGTTTTCACTCGAGAAT
>NW_013637166.1:0-333 GCF_000695525.1 Brassica oleracea var. oleracea
AGTATGTCTCCTCATAATCGATGCATGGTATTTGTGAGAATCCTTGTACTACAAGCCGTGCTTTGTATATTACAATTTCACCATGTTCATTTCTCTTCCTCACAAATACCCACTTATATCCCACTGGTTTAACATTATAAGGTGTCCGGATAATCGATCCAAAGACATTCCTTTTCTTAAATGATTCTAACTACACGTTTATGGCTTCTTTCCATTTGAGCCAATCTGATCTTTGAGTGCACTCTAGTATATTCGTGGGTTCATGATCCTCATCTAAGTCCATCATATCAAGGGCTACTTGGTATGCAAATATATCATTGATGTCGACATCTT
>NW_013637167.1:0-333 GCF_000695525.1 Brassica oleracea var. oleracea
CTCAGCCATCAAATAAATTAAGTCAGCGTTAAACCTTACCTCGCCATTCTTTTTGATTTCGGCAGACAATAATTTATCAAAGCTTGCACGTGTACGCTTTCCACCCCATCGCAAAAGCGGAACGTCTTCGTTATTGATCACTCTCCCAAAACTCTCACTGAAGCATGTGACGGATTCATAAGCCCAAATCAATAACGCGTCCTTCATGCCGCTTATTGTGTATGAACCTCTATCTGGAGCCAATGTTTTAATAGAGTCAATTAGAACTTTGTATGCAGTCCGACCTCATGGATACGACCTCATGGCTTCATCGTCGAATACCCTTATTGCACT
>NW_013637168.1:0-333 GCF_000695525.1 Brassica oleracea var. oleracea
CCAGGAAGCGACCGTGTCAGATTTGTGGAACCTCACTCACGCCAGCGTCCAAAGCCTCCGCGACTTCATGCAGAAGTTCAAAGCTATTGTCTCGAAGATTGATATTCCCGACCATATCGCCGTCGAATCTTTGATGAATACCTTGCACGTCGACTCTACATTCCGTCAGAATCTCTACCGATACCCGACAAAATCTGTCTCCGACGCCATCGCTCGCTCGCACAACTTTATCCGTATGGAAGAAGACACAAGAGCAAAGTTCGTAAAAGAAGCAGCAGCGAAACAGCGACCCGCCCGAACAAACGACACCCACCCCGAGCCCCGCCAGCACTC
>NW_013637169.1:0-333 GCF_000695525.1 Brassica oleracea var. oleracea
CAGCTTCAACATGGCTCTATACTCAGCTTAAGCACTTGAACAGGAGATAACCTTCTGCTTCTTACTCTTCCATGTTACCAAGTTCCCTCCAATGAATGTACAATACCCAGTAGTTGATCTCCTGTCCACTCTATCTCCTGCCCAATCAGCATCACAATAACCAACCACTTGTGTACTGCCATTGCAGCCCATCCAATGGCCTAGTAATTGTCAAGTAGATCAGCTTGCCAACCATCTTCCTGTATAGCTTAGGATCCTCAAACAGCTGCTTCTCTTCAACCTTCCTGTATAATGTGTGAGAAGGCACAAGGAGTTGAGAGACTGAAAGGGAAA
>NW_013637170.1:0-333 GCF_000695525.1 Brassica oleracea var. oleracea
CACTGGATGCAACATTTAACACAATATCACCTCGACTTCTAATAGTTGCAGAAAGTAATTTCCAGAGAAATGTTTTTCCAGTACCACCAAATCCATCAAGAAAGAACATTCCACCAATTCCATCATCCACAGCCGAAAGTATCTCATCATATACTTTTTTTTGCTCGTCTGTCATTTTACGGCAGTCTTGATCAAGAGTTTGTAGCAGCAACTCAGGTGAATAGTTTCTCTCATCCAGTATCAAGAAATTTGAATCCTGGGTCCTTGTCTTTGGCAGTTTTGGCATAGTCTCAAATTTTCCCAGATAAGTACCATTACGCCTCAAAAGATTGT
>NW_013637171.1:0-333 GCF_000695525.1 Brassica oleracea var. oleracea
GTTCAAAGACTGCCCCGCTTGTACTCGCTTAGAGTCCAGTAGGGCGCAGAGGTCTTTGGATATGCTGGTCTCAGGTGGTGAAGATTGAGACTGACCTTTAACTCGCTCCAACTGTCGTCGTAAGTCTGTTGGTTTTGAACGGTTGAGCTTTACGCGAAGATCGCATGCGCCGGAATTGAGTTTATCTCGGAGATCGCTAACTGGTCTTTCGTTGTCGTTAGCGTCGCTTGCATTAGCGTCGCTTGCCGAGATGCGACGAGACTTCCGTGCATCCAGCATTGTTCGAAGATCTCTGTGCTTGGAAGTGCTTTCGTTTTCTGATTCGAACTTCCG
>NW_013637172.1:0-333 GCF_000695525.1 Brassica oleracea var. oleracea
AATTGTTCACTTTTGTGGATTGTTTTCAAAGAAACTTAGGAGGAATTGTGACAGACCTAGAGGTGTAAATTGGTAAAGCCCTAGTTCCAATAGATTTCCATGTCTTGGACATCAAGCTGAATTGGAACTCTTATCTATTACTTGGGATAACCTTCTTGTCAACAGTGGGAGAAGTGTGCAACTTCCAAACCTACCGGTTGTGCGTAACGCTCATAGATCCTCATTTCCACTACAACCCTATTCCAGTCAAGAAGCCACAGACGACCTCCAGAAGAATCAATGACATAGGAATCATTGCAGCATGCCACTATGGAGCTGAGTACGAGAGAGAAT
>NW_013637173.1:0-333 GCF_000695525.1 Brassica oleracea var. oleracea
CAAAATTTATCTAAGATTAGAAGCAACTCATGCATACATAGATCCATTCTCATCATTCTACCCCATTTTGTTATAAATGATCATAAGTTCTACCCTCTTTATCATCATCTCAAAAATCAATCTAAAACCCCTCACATCACTCGCCCAATGTACAACTCTCTCCCTTTTTTTTTTTTATGACCCTCTCACTAGGGATTTTAATCCACTTTCCACAAGCTCTAACCCTTTTTTTTTTTTTTCTTTTCTTTTCTTCCCCCAACTTCTTTTTTATCTTTTTTTTTTTAGAGGGAAGGTTCTTTGTTGCATAATCAAGAGCTTCTTATTATCATTTTT
>NW_013637174.1:0-333 GCF_000695525.1 Brassica oleracea var. oleracea
ATATATATATATAAAAAACTATTATTACTTATATATTAGAAATTTATTTAGGAAGGAATTCGAACATGACTTGGTGGCTACAACCATTAAAGCTTGCTTCATATGAATTCTATAAGTAAAGGATTAGAACAAGACTTGGTGGCTACAACCATTAAGGCTTGCTTCACAAATAATCCTAGGATATAGGTCAAAAAGAAGTGAACAGGACTTGGTGGCAATCACCATTAAGGCTTGATTCATGGAAGCCTGTCCAATCTTGGTCAATGATCTTGCAAATATAAGGAGACTTTGACTAGGAGAGAAATTAGTAGAGAGAGAGGATATAAACTAATG
>NW_013637175.1:0-333 GCF_000695525.1 Brassica oleracea var. oleracea
ATAAGTAAATATACAATTTTAAAAAATAGAAATATTTTATTAAACATTTATCATAATATTAGAATAAGTAAATATACAATATAAGAAAAAAATACACAATAAGTAAATATACATTAGTAGAAATATATACTAATAAAAGAGACATTTTGAGGCTCCATATAGGGTTCACATCAGCGAACAAAAACTTCTCCCATGAGACGAGGCATTATTATTTAAAAAATAGAAAATAAATAATAAGTAAATTAACAATATAAGAAATAGAGACATTATATTAAATAATAATAATTAAATATACAATATAAGGAAAAATAAATAATTAGTAAATATACAATA
>NW_013637176.1:0-333 GCF_000695525.1 Brassica oleracea var. oleracea
CCGGTTTCTCACCACCCACCTCTTCAGTCAAAAAGTCTGAGAGGTCAAGCAGGTTAACAGGCTCCACTTCCGTCTCCTCGACTCCCAGAGTAGGAGTGGGAGTAACACCACTAGCTCTGAGAGTCGGGATAACCGGACCTTCATTCACGACGAGGCCGGCCAAGAACACAGCCGTGTCCGAAACAAGTGGAGCAGTCGTGTCCTCGGGCCTCACGACCTCGCTAGCAATCCCACGTTCCTGAAAAGACGACTCCCCGAGCTCTCTTCCAGTCGGGTAATCCAACTATTCGGTCACATGATCACCCTGAGAACTACTCGGAGTTTGGAGGAAGG
>NW_013637177.1:0-333 GCF_000695525.1 Brassica oleracea var. oleracea
GATGTTCCAAGAGAGAAAGCGTATCATCTCAAACCGAGATTGTTGGGCAAGTTAATTGGTTTATAGATGTAATTGGATAATTAACATCTAAATGATACATTTTATTAGATAGTACCAAGCAGTCCTTTTAAACCTTTTGAACTTTAACTTTTTGAACTCACAGAATAATCATGCTTAACCTATAAGCAGTTCAAAGAGTTATGTATCTAAAAGATATGCTTTATCAGATATAAATGATATGTTTTATTAGATAGTACCAAGCAGTTCTTTTAAACTCAAACAATGTCATGTTCTGAGTTGTACACATTGTATTGACCTTTTTTTTCCTTGCGG
>NW_013637178.1:0-333 GCF_000695525.1 Brassica oleracea var. oleracea
TTATCCATGGTTTATAAGTGTTTTAACTACTAATTATTATATTATAAGTGTTTAACCCACTTTTTAGGTGTGGATTGCAATATTGTAAAGGTTATGATTCTAAGTTTTAAATCATGTGAGTCTCTGCTGTTTTTAAACCTCTTTCAGAGAGACTGCATGTTTGTTTTGCTTGAGGACAAGCAAAATGGTAAGTCTGGGGAGTTGATAGACCATGGATTTGATCCACTTTTATCAATGGTTTATAAGTGTTTGAACTACTAATTATTATATTATAGAGTCTATTTACAATATTTATAGGATCATGAGTGATTTGGAGATAAGTGATGATTTTAG
>NW_013637179.1:0-333 GCF_000695525.1 Brassica oleracea var. oleracea
TCTATGACGTTCAACAGCCGCAAGGCCTCGTTGAACTTTGTTACCGGAATCACCTTAGTCAACATATCAGCTGGGTTTTTCGAGCTTGGAATTTTCAGTACTTCAACCTCACCAGACTCAACCCAATCTCTGATAAAATGATACTTGGACGCAAAATGTTTAGTCCTCTCGTGATACACCTTCTTCTTCGACAAACATATCGCGCTTTGCGAATCACACCACAGTGAAAACTTCTACTGCTTATATCCAAGCTCTTCCAGCAACCCACTAATCCATATACCTTCTATTACAGCTTCAGTCAAAGCTATGTATTCAGCTTCAGTAGTGGATAAC
>NW_013637180.1:0-333 GCF_000695525.1 Brassica oleracea var. oleracea
AGAGGTCTTAGATGAGATGAGAAGATATCTGATGATGACCAATGGTGAAGACAAGTCTATTCGAATTGATAGGATTCGAACTTCAGTGGCTGATGCTGAAAAGGATCCTATCAAGCAGAAGACGGTGCTGAGGCTTGAACCAATGCCGACATTCACCAAGGATATTAATAAAGGGAAAGGTGTGGTGTTTGATTTTGATCTAAATATAGAAGGCCTCACTAAAGATATGGATGGAGGTTCGAAAGAAAAACTGATGGGGTCAGCCATTAAAGCACAAAACATGGCATTACCTATGGATCAGTCAGAGGAGAGGGACCTAAGGGAAGTGCTGAA
>NW_013637181.1:0-333 GCF_000695525.1 Brassica oleracea var. oleracea
CACATTATACATTTTTTTTAATGTTTGCTAAACTCTCTTTCATGGTATATGAGCATTGTTTAAATTTTTTAATCAATTAATTTAGTAAAACTTGATATACTCCCTAAATCAGTGGACTAACCACTATAAAATCGCTATTCTCTAGAGAAACGGAGACTACAAAGGTTCCAAACCTCTTTGACCATCATCATATACTAGTGCGGGAGGCAACTATGCATTAAAACAACATTGTTATATTTTTTGGATTTTTCTCAAAATCTATGTGTTATCCCCTACGAAAACATTTAGTTTTTGGTAAATGCTTTATATACTGAAAACCTATATTCTTTAGTG
>NW_013637182.1:0-333 GCF_000695525.1 Brassica oleracea var. oleracea
CCACATTCAAATCAGGTGATCCCAGTTTTCATGTTTGGGAATATGACGAGTTCCCCATCATTCTAATCAAACCAGGATGAATCACGATGTGAGAAGCTGTATTTGGATACATAAAATAGTGGAGAACCACCAGGAAGTTGAATAAATCTCATAGAAGTTAGGATGAAGAAGCTATCCCACTTTCAAATCAGGTGATTCCTGTTTTTCTGTTTGAGAATATGACAAGTTCTTCTTCATTCAAATCAATCCAGGATGAATCGCGATGTGGGAAGCTGTATTCGGATTGATAAAGTAATGGAGAATCCCAGGAAGTTGAATAAATCTCATAGAAGT
>NW_013637183.1:0-333 GCF_000695525.1 Brassica oleracea var. oleracea
AATCCTGAATCTGGCTGGAATCCCGAGACTGGCTCCCCGTACCACCATGGCCACTACGCTGTCGAGGCCGGGTCTGATCATCATTAGACCTGTAAATTAAAAAAAAACATATTTAAAAATTAGTTCCAATAATTTTAATAAATAAAAAAAACATATTTAAAAAATAGGTTTTAATCACAAAAATATAAATAGTTTAATAATTACAAAAAATAGTTTTAATAAATAAAAAATAGTTTAATAATTACAAAAAATAGTTTTAATAAATATAGAAATTTATATTACATATATATATATATATTTTTTTTTAAAAAAAAAAATCCCAAATAATAGTTT
>NW_013637184.1:0-333 GCF_000695525.1 Brassica oleracea var. oleracea
ACATTTGAAAAGATGTAACCTCAATTTTGTAATAATTAAAAAAAACAATTGTTTATTTATCAATCAATTTGGTAGTTAATTAGTCCTACGTGTCAGCCTCACATATAAATTGAAAAACATGTTGGTCTACTTCGATTTTTATATCTCACTAAAAATATTTAATACCAACTATATGATATCATATGATATTAACTAAAGCAAGGTGGCTATTTATTATATATTATTTCCTTAAATAAAACCTACGGAATTACCTAATGTGATTATGATATATATATTAATTAATGATTTTAAATAATAGAGATTTGCTAATAATCTGTATGCTTCTATCATTTT
>NW_013637185.1:0-333 GCF_000695525.1 Brassica oleracea var. oleracea
CACTTTTATTTTATGCTAAGAAATGAGGTTGGTAGAGGGGAATGAAATAACATATTATGCTAAGTTATTGGCTAGATGAATTTGGTTGCTAAGCTAGGATATGGTATGGTGTGCTTTTGTGATTAGGATTTCTTAGATGTGGATTGTAATATTGTAGAGGTGATGATTCTAAGTTTTAAATCATGTGAGTCTCTACTGTTTTTAAAACCTTTTTCAGAGAGACTACCTGTTTGTTTTGCTTGAGTACAAGCAAAAGGGTAAGTCTGGGGGAGTTGATACACTATGCATTTGACCCATTTTCATCCATAGTTTATAGGTGTTTTTACTAATATT
>NW_013637186.1:0-333 GCF_000695525.1 Brassica oleracea var. oleracea
TGTCAGAAGACTTCCAAGAAGTCTAGACGACTTCCAGACGACTAACAAGTAAGTCGTATCAGAAGTCTTCCAGATCTGAAAAACCTGCATATCAAATCCAGATCTGAAAAACCTGCATATCCAAAAACGTTCAAATGACTTAAAAATAGAGAAAATGAGTGGAAGATTAGATAAATCTACATTTATAAAACACACAAAAATACATATCTAAAATTAATAGATCTACCTTTAAATTAGTTGAAGATGAGTACCATTTGATTAAAAACCTGCAAAAGAGACAGATTAATAAGAAATACATGAGACAAAACAGAAAAATTCATATAAAGTTTGGTG
>NW_013637187.1:0-333 GCF_000695525.1 Brassica oleracea var. oleracea
TTTAATAGTATTTCCAAAATAAACTCTATATAGCTTCAAATACATAGGTTTATACTCTCCAAAAAAACTATAGAACTTCAAATTTAGAGTTTTGTGGAATGAAACTTTAAATTTAAGTTTCATTTTTTTTTTCATTTTGGTCATTGCAACTAATTACATATCACATTTATGATTCTTAAGTATTTTTCCGTTTATCATTTTAATCCTTAAAAAAATTATATCTCATAATTGTTTCAGATTTGTTTTTATAAGTTCACGTTTTACACATAAAATTAAATAAAATAAATAAAATAAAATTTATATTATTTTAAAACTAAAATTAGACAACAAGAA
>NW_013637188.1:0-333 GCF_000695525.1 Brassica oleracea var. oleracea
CCAAACAAAGAAGCCACACCTGTTGTCCAGGAAGTTGATGGTTTGGACGGGCAAGAAGAGTTGTGCTTCATCAACAATAATGGTAGCTGGTACAAGAAAGAGCCAAACTTTCAGTACAACAACTACCAACAGAGATCTTACCCCAACAACCAACAGAGTGGTTATCAGCCTCGGAAAAACCAGCAAGGCAGCTATCAGCCTAAACAAAACCCTCCTCCCGGTTTCAACAACAAAGGATAACAACCTACCCAACAACAACCTACTACTTCTACCTCTACTCCTCCAATCAGCAGCACTGATGCCCTACTAAAACAAATCTTGGAGTCTCAGACA
>NW_013637189.1:0-333 GCF_000695525.1 Brassica oleracea var. oleracea
TCATCACAATTTGAAATCTCGACAATGTACAAAAACAAATATATATAGAGAGACCGGAGATGTTAATTCAATTTAAGAAAGAAATGAATAATATTTGTTGAAAAATTTAAACTAACAAAAAGCTTAAAATTGAGAGAAGGAGAAGAACTCATGAATGAGGATCACGATAAAGAAGAAGATTTTTGATTGAGGTAAACAGTTATAGAATAAATACTAATTGAATTAAAGAAAAACAGACCAAAGCCAAAGAATATATCAGTAACTACTTCACGTAATTTTTGGATTTTGAAGTTTATAATAGTTTTTAAACGGATTGGTTTTAGTGGGTTGTTT
>NW_013637190.1:0-332 GCF_000695525.1 Brassica oleracea var. oleracea
ATATATATTATTTCATTCAGATTAAATAATTTAGTCTTGATTTTTATGCATAAAAAGCTTATAATGAATTATCATAACAACATTCGAATTACCTCCTTTTGATTTTGTTCGAAGAATGAGAGATTTGATCATTCGTCTAATAATAGTTTCTCCCTAGTATCCTATCTAACTATTATAATTTTAAGAATAAAAGATTTTAACTATTTATTATAAGTTTTGATGATGTTTATCAATTAATAAATCAAACACTTCTTATTTTATACAATTGTTTACATATATTAGAATGGTAAAGTATTATATATATTTTTATCGGTATACTATTAAGTAACTAA
>NW_013637191.1:0-332 GCF_000695525.1 Brassica oleracea var. oleracea
AAAAACCGACAAAGCAAACAGCAGGTCAACTTTTATCATGCTCAAAAACCTCCAAAAGCCAAGAGGGACAACCAGCGGCAACATAAGATTGCGCAAACTGTCTTTTTGTAGCTGATTGAGCAATAAGAAAAGTACCTCTATTCGAGTCTTTTGTTTCAACACAGACTTTCCATTCCCCAAAATTCCTTACTTCTTTTCTGAGCATACCACTCTGAAATTTAAAAGACGGCCACGCTTTCGGTCTCTCTAGAGCGTTGAGGATATGATTTGCCTCTGCAGCAATAATCACCTTCCTTACCTGATGGTCCTGCAAGCTTTTGATCGCCCACATC
>NW_013637192.1:0-332 GCF_000695525.1 Brassica oleracea var. oleracea
GTCTCAACGAACTCCTATGTCATCTACCTCGGACAACATCCCATCTCCTGGTCATCAAAGAAACAAAATGGTGTGGCCAGATCATCTACAGAAGCTGAATACCGAGCAGTTGCTAATGCTTCCGCGGAAATCACTTGGATATGCAGCCTCCTCACCGAACTTGGCGTCACGCTTCCGTCCTCACCAGTCCTTTTCTGTGACAATGTTGGAGCTACATTCTTGTGTGCCAATCCAGTCTTCCACTCTCGGATGAAGCATATAGCTCTCGACTATCACTTTGTCCGAAACCAAGTTCAACGAGGAGCTCTTGCAGTCTCTCATGTCAACACGCG
>NW_013637193.1:0-332 GCF_000695525.1 Brassica oleracea var. oleracea
TCAGGTGGAAGGGAAAACAAAAACAATTTTAACACTCATGTTTCAGGCTGCCGTTTATTCTGTATGGAAGGAGCGTAACTCCAGGTTACTCAATTGGATTATAAGAGCATTGGATTCCACTGTCAAGGAGGTACAGCTCCAACTCAGATCAAAGCTGTTTGCTTTGGATAGAGAGGACGATCACACATTCCCACATTCTTCACATCATCATACAACACCAACTTCTTCTCAGTCCAGGACCTACGTTTCACACCTTCTGATAAAACAATGTATTTTTAATTGCATTAGTCAGAAATAGTATCCAGATTTTTTTTTAAAAAGAAAAGAAAAAA
>NW_013637194.1:0-332 GCF_000695525.1 Brassica oleracea var. oleracea
AGGTTTATAAGGAGGAAGACGTAGGATATAATATTTCTTTTTCCCGTTAGAATATAGTAAGATTTAGGTCCACAGCTATGCTAATAAGTAATAGCAAAGTAGTATAATATTCGACTACATTAAATTTAAAATTCATGTGTAAAATAAAATTCCGATTCGTACATATTTGATTATACACTAAAATTCTATATAGCAAACATACAAGTATTTAAGATCTAACTAAACCTAAAATTTGTTTGAAATTATGAAAATATATTTGGATATAAATATAATAATGATTAAGTACATTTGTTAAATGATTAGGTTAATATATTTATAACTAATACAAAAAA
>NW_013637195.1:0-332 GCF_000695525.1 Brassica oleracea var. oleracea
ACTTAGGAGTCACGTCACCGTAGTTGCTGGAAAACGATTCATCCTCCGGAAGAGAAGATGATGATGATGTGGCTTCTTCTCGTTCCTTTTTACGGTACAACCTCTTCTTCAGTGTAGCGGCTCTCTTCTTTGCTGCTTTCTTGCTCATCTTCTCTCCAGATTCCTCCAAAACCTCTGGTTCCACCATCTCTTCTCCAGTAAATTTCTGACAACTGTCGTTGGATGACGACATGATGTCTCCTTGACGACAAGATGACTTAACCCCAATAGCCATCATCCTAGGCAGAATCCCAAATCAGCAGACAATTGCATTAGAAACCTATCAACTACCA
>NW_013637196.1:0-332 GCF_000695525.1 Brassica oleracea var. oleracea
CATCTCCATATTTGGTATAACTTGCAGAGCTGGTGACACCATCCTCACCGAAGCTGTGGTTGGTGATGGCAGTAATTATTTAGATTCTAGGTGTAACAGACATATAATATAGTGAACAAACGTTTGAGCGACTTAGGCAGCGAAGTAGGACTGGCTTGCACTTACTTCTTTGTCGAAGTGGAAATTGGTCCCTGAAATTGCATTCAAATATAAGCGTCCTGCAAGTCTAGCCTAGTTAGTGTTGGAATAGTTATACACACACAAGTATGAAATAGAAAGGTTTGTGGGAAGCTGTTGACCTCCTACAAATTTTGGATTAATGTTCTTTGATA
>NW_013637197.1:0-332 GCF_000695525.1 Brassica oleracea var. oleracea
GCTCCACTCACGAAGCTCATTGAGAACACCGTTGGTGCGGAAAGCATAACGAGAAAGGCACAGCCGTAACGTGGACCGAGAAGATCACACACTGCTCCCATCACCAGCCTAGAGAAGATACTCCCCGAGACGGACGCAACTCCTGCGTTACCGATGTCTTGTTTCGTGAGGTTGAGATTCTCTCGGATGATGGGGACAAGTGGTGCAGCCGCAAACGTCGAGACAAAACACGTGGAGAAAGAGATCCACGAGAGATGGAACGTTCGCATGTGAGGTTTGGCGAAGGAGAAGAGCTTGAAAACCGTTGCCTTATGCTCCGAGTCCACCGGCAG
>NW_013637198.1:0-332 GCF_000695525.1 Brassica oleracea var. oleracea
CAAACAGCAACTCAGAACTTATTAAAAACTATTTCATCAATGACTTTTAAACAAATCAAATTTGATCAATCCATCTATATTAAAACAACCTTACAAACAAATTGAATTTGATCCATTAAAAATTATAATATTTAAGACTTCAAGGAACATAAACACACAAACAGCAACTCAGATTTGATCAATCCATCTGTATTGAAACAATCTTACAAACAAATTGAATTTGATCCATGAAAATTTAGAATATTTAGGACATTGAGGAATAACAGAAGCTTTACCATTGATTCAAGGAGAAGCAAAGTGAGAGAGCTCTGTCACCACCGAGAGACAGCTTC
>NW_013637199.1:0-332 GCF_000695525.1 Brassica oleracea var. oleracea
CGTTTATCGAAATAGAGAATCGACACATCATAAGAATCCATATAAAATAGTGCTAGTCCACCGCTTCGACCTTTCGGTTCCACGGTAAACAATTTATTATAACCAAAAGAAACTTTAAAGTCTTGCAAAAAAGAACGAGATTTTTTTGTTTCAGAAAGAAAAAAAAAAGGTGCGAAAAACTGATGTAACTCCCGGAGATGTTACTTGGTCAAATAGGCTCCGGCCCCTTGACATTTCCAGGAAATTGTATTCATATCTTCTTACTGAGTGGTTTCTGGGACCCCGCCGAACCTGAAACACAAGACAACATCGTACTTTTAGCAGATGTAAAC
>NW_013637200.1:0-332 GCF_000695525.1 Brassica oleracea var. oleracea
TAGAAATCGCATGTACAAAATACTGTAATGTACATTTTTAAAAGGTCTAACACTGAGATGTATATTATTAATTAATAATAACGTATTACTAAATTTTGATCCGTACTTTTGAAAGCGTGGATTTGATTTTTAGATAAAATTGCTAGTTGATATTAAGTATTTATTTTTTGAATTTTGATCTACATATTTATGTCAAAAATAGATATTCAGTGTTTTCATATCCGATCTGGACTCACGGAGGTAAACTCAGTGATTGGTGTATAATATGATTCAAATTTAATGAAAATTTCTTTAATTAAAAATCTGATAAAACCTGATAAAATCTAAAAAAA
>NW_013637201.1:0-332 GCF_000695525.1 Brassica oleracea var. oleracea
ATGCAAAGGGGCATTTTAACTCTGTTAATGCTGTATTCCTTCTGAAAGTGACGAAGCCATTTTTGTGTTGAAGAGCGGAGAAGCTCATCATTAAGAATGGTATCGATAGGCAGAATCTTGAACATTTTCTCCAATTCATGCACGTGATTCAGCTCAGATTTGGGACCATACATGCTGTCGCTGGTGGAGTCGGACGGAACATCAAGCATATCTACCTCTTCATGAAACTTCCCAGGACCAGTTTTCAGTAGCCTCCACAACAATGCACACCTCCTCAAGAAAGGAAGACTATATTTACGGATTGTCTCTTTTATATCACATGATAAATCCAT
>NW_013637202.1:0-332 GCF_000695525.1 Brassica oleracea var. oleracea
CGTTAGAAAACTTCCAGGAAGTCTTCCATGAAGTTAGAAGTCTTCTAATGCATTATATTTTAGAAGACTTTCAGGAAGATTTCCCCGAAGTCTTCCAGAATCAGATCCAGATCTTAAAAACTTACATATCCATACCCATATCTGAAAAACCTGCATATCTAAAAACGTTTTAATAGCTACAAAAAAGAAAAAATAAGTGAAACATTAGATAGATTTACCTTTATAAAACACACAAAATATTCTAAATTTATAGATTTACCTTTAAATGAGTGGAAGATGATAATCAAGTGATAAAAATCTGCAGAAACAAGATAAATTAGCGAGAAAGACAT
>NW_013637203.1:0-332 GCF_000695525.1 Brassica oleracea var. oleracea
TAGAAGTTCTTTGAAGTTGACGAAGTGCAGTGGGTTGAGCTGATGGAGCCACGGTCCCACCTCCCACACCTCCTTTGCAAAGGTACAGTGAACAAGGATATGATAAATAGATTCAGTCCCTCCACAGCGAGCACAATTGGTGTTGATAAGAAGTCCCCTTTTTTGCAGATTGTCACCAGTAGGGAGTGCATTAAGAGCTACCTTCCAGAGGAAAAACTTTAGCTTCGGTAGCAGGGGAGGGGACCAGATGTTCTTCTTCCAGTTCCATGTATCTGGTCCCAGTACAGGGGAGCTCATCGAGGTGTCACCTTGTGTATGCATTGAGAAGTAAC
>NW_013637204.1:0-332 GCF_000695525.1 Brassica oleracea var. oleracea
GGGGGAGTCATTATGGGTTGAAACTCGCGACTATGATGGTTCGGGGGGTTTGGGGTTGAAGTTGATTGAGCATTACTCCATTCTCTTGCCATCCTGATAGATTTTGAGATGATGTCCAGAGGCGTGAAGTGTCTATTTTCAAAGATCAAGGAGTTTCTAGCTGTCCAGATTCCCTATACAATCCATGGGAACAAAGCTGTATTAACTCCCAACGGTGGGAGGTTGGAGGCCATTGTTGAACCTAAAAAGGCTTCATTAAAGGAGCCAAACTGCGTTGGGTCGAAACTAGATGCCCAAATATGTGATGACCAAATCTGTCTCGTGAAAGTACA
>NW_013637205.1:0-332 GCF_000695525.1 Brassica oleracea var. oleracea
ACCACTTTATCTCCCACACATCTGCAAGAATATATCAAGAAAATCTTCATCTTTCACAATTCACACTCACAACCCTATCCAATACATTTAATGTGATGAAAAAATCGGTCGGAGGAGAATCTTTGATAAGTCTAAAGTATGATCAGTATCTTGCAGAACTAGTCTGAGTATATCATAAAAGTAATGATATTGGTATTCCATTATAAAAGTATATAATTAATCACCTAGTATGAACTTAAAAGTAAAAAAGGTTACTAATCATGTACGTACATAGTATTCCACTATAAGAAAACAGCGGTATTCTGACGGACATTCCAACGGAAAATGAAATC
>NW_013637206.1:0-332 GCF_000695525.1 Brassica oleracea var. oleracea
AAAATTAAAGATATGGTGTAGTTTTAAAAATATAATCTCATTTGATGACATTTTTCCAAATTTTCCCTAAATTTTTTGTTTGTAAATATCGTAATTAAGTTGTTCTTAGTTTTGTCACACAATATAGTTTGTTCTTGGTCTACGTTTTCAATATAGTTTCGTTGTGTTTTTAATAATTTTCAGTATTGACAATTATATTTTTATTTCTAAATCGTTTAATAATTTTTTATTGAAATTATATTTTATTTCTAAGTCGTTTAAGGAACTTCTTAAAGCTAAAATATATGGCTCATTTAACAGTATAAGGAACTTAATTCTTTTCAAATTTGAAC
>NW_013637207.1:0-332 GCF_000695525.1 Brassica oleracea var. oleracea
AATTTCTCTTTAAAAATATCTCCATCAGAGAAGTATCTTACCCTCAGTATGCGAGCCATGAGACAATTGGGATTCTGCATAATCCTCCAGACTTGCTTACTGAGTAGCGCTTGATTGAATATCTCCAGGTCTCTAAATCCAAGTCCTTCTCTCTCTTAGGGACACTAACTCTTTGCCAAGCGTACCAATGTAATCCTTTATTCTCACCCGATCCCCACCAAAATCTAGCTAGTATGGAATTAATTTCTTCACAGATTTCTTTAGGGGGTCTAAATATATTCATCGAGAAGATATGCATCGCTAAAGCCACTGATTTGAGTAGTACCTCTTTA
>NW_013637208.1:0-332 GCF_000695525.1 Brassica oleracea var. oleracea
TAGTCTGCATCAATAAAAGATCTGAAGAATTTTAAATATCCACAATGACTTTCAGAAAAACATATTCAGTGAATAGAAAATACCTTCTCACAACCAAGGATGAACTAACAAAATCTGTAGGCACAGCTCTGCTTCACATTCTCTGCTTCCCTTCACATTCTCTGCTTCCCAAAAATGGAGGAGGCGTGTGACATCAATATCCTTACACCAACCAGCCTTCAGCTTCATACAGAAGCTGTAGCCATGATTATACCAATTCTTACACATAGTTTGCTATAATAGAATAGCGGGACGAACAGATGAACAGAACCCTCTTTGATGAAAAAAAAAAA
>NW_013637209.1:0-332 GCF_000695525.1 Brassica oleracea var. oleracea
GTTTTCCTAGTATCTACCACGGTATCGACCCATTTGCCCCAAGTTCCAAGTGCAATTTCGAATGCCGCCATGCGGTCCATGTCTTTTGTGACGTTACTTCCTATTTGAATATAATCCCATCTGCCCAAAACAATTCGAACATAAACTTCTAGTGATTTAATTAAGCCAAGAATAAGCAAAGTGAAGAATTACGATTTACGGCTCCACCAATGCCAAGTGTTGAAAATCAGTGTATCCATTCCTAACCAATTCTTTCCATCGTTGATCGAATCAAGCTTCATCACGCTCCCAATCTTCTCACTCACTATATCTACCAAATACGGATTCCTATC
>NW_013637210.1:0-332 GCF_000695525.1 Brassica oleracea var. oleracea
AAGAATGGCGTGAAACACAAGGTAGCCACGCCATATCACCCTCAAACCAGTGGTCAAGTGGAAGTTTCAAACAAAGAGATCAAGAGCATCCTGCAGAAAACAGTCAACACTAGTCGCAAGGATTGGTCACTCAAGCTAGACAAAGCTCTCTGGGCCTATAGAACCTACAGAACAGCCTACAAAATACCAATCGGGACCACTCCCTATAACCTGGTGTACGGTAAAGCTTGTCACCTGCCGGTTTAGTTGGAGTATAAGGCAGCATGGGCTGTGAAGCTACTCAATTTCGACATCAAACCAGCAGCAGAAAGACGATCCATGCAAATCCACGA
>NW_013637211.1:0-332 GCF_000695525.1 Brassica oleracea var. oleracea
GCAGATTTTATCTTTAAAATTATCAAATTAGCACTAATTCATTGAAGTATTACTATACTTTTTTTTTAAAGAAGAAGTATTACTATACTAATACCTACTAAACAACACTTACTAGAATAACTTAAAACATATTATTTGATGTCTACATCGGAAGATTGGAAAAGATCTTAACTACTTCCTTTGTCTTTTTATGTAATTAGTTTTAGTTGAATGCACAAATATTAAAAGAAATTATTATTTTTTTCAAAATACAGCATTTGATATATAAATTAGATGCAATTAAATCAATCAAAAATAAGTATATATTATTTGATTGGTCACACTATACCCAA
>NW_013637212.1:0-332 GCF_000695525.1 Brassica oleracea var. oleracea
ATTCTCCCACAGTGTTCCTTTCTTCAAACTGACTGGAATTGAAGGTGTGCCTAAAGATGCTTATGAGCTGGACAAAGCTGCATTACCTGAAACAATTGAAGATACAATAGTGCCTCACATCTATTAGCAAAGCTTACAACTTCAAACTCTGGGAGTAATAGAAAAGCTAAACCTCAAACCATCTACTTTGCTAGTAAGGGGAAGGTTTTTCAAATAGTCTAGATTTGGTCATTTTGCAGTGGTCATGAGTTTCCTCTGTACTACGGTAAGATACAAAAGATCACTTTCACTCGGGTGCTCCATCAGAAGGCAGTCTACAAACTACACGTACG
>NW_013637213.1:0-332 GCF_000695525.1 Brassica oleracea var. oleracea
GAATTTTTCGAGACAGGAGAGTTTGATGAAAGAATGAATCAGACAAACATCTGTTTGATTCCCAAGAATGAGAGACCAGCTAATATGGCAGAGTTCAGGCCCATAAGCCTTTGCAATGTTAGCTATAAAATCATCTCGAAGATTTTGTCGGCTCGCCTAAAGAAGATTCTGCCTGAGCTAATATCTGAAACACAATCAGCCTTTGTGGCTCGACGACTCATCACTGATAATATTTTGGTGGCCAAAGAGATGTTCCACGCTCTACGAACGAACCATAGTTGTAACTCAAAATATGTAGCTATCAAGACGGACATGAGCAAAGCATACGATAG
>NW_013637214.1:0-332 GCF_000695525.1 Brassica oleracea var. oleracea
TCATCTACGGGTATCCATGTTTTAAACTTAATTCTTTTTACTTTTTTGAATGTGTTAAATTTGATATTACTTTTTTGTATCGTCCACCACCCTTTCCACAAAGTAAAAATATACGGTTGCGTGTCTGTGCAAAGACTACACGATGCATCAACTTGAGAGTTCCATCTTAACCCGCTCTCCCGTTGCCATATGTTCATGGACTACAATCCATGTGATGACAGAGAATTACGGTATAGCTGCTGAGAACGAGATTGGAAGACCATGGAACCTTTGCTGACCCAGAGTCGTGTTAAGTTCCATGTCTGATTCGAGTTAAAGACTGTTTTGAAACT
>NW_013637215.1:0-332 GCF_000695525.1 Brassica oleracea var. oleracea
TGTTGGAAGAAGATGATTTGGAAGTTTAATAATAATGTCTATTAGTATTTATTTAAGTAAACAAAATTGTAAGTAGTCTAGTGGTTCGGGTTTATAGTGAGTGTAGTTTTGGTCACGGTTTCGATTCCTTTCAAAAAAAATTTAAAAAAATTTCAAAACGATGTCATTTGGACTTAACAGATATTATAGACATCGATTAACTCCGTCTAATCAATCTGTTATCCGAGTTAACGTCGTCTTTAATATGGTTTAGTCAAATCAAGTTGATGTTTAAAATGGTTATTCAATCTAAGTTGCTGCTTTAAATGGTCCAGTGAAAAGTTCGTTTTTTT
>NW_013637216.1:0-332 GCF_000695525.1 Brassica oleracea var. oleracea
ACAACTCATCATTGGGCACACAAATCCTGTTTCGATACATGAACATCTCGCTCGTGGCTGTATGAAAACCAATACTCTCCATCTCGATCTGCTTACGCAAAGCTTCATCACCATCCTGAGCTTTGCGTATCCTCCATAGTAAGTCTGCCCGCCCTACAGCCTCAGCGCCAACTGACTCTCCCTCTACAGTAACTGCACATAATCTTAGACTAGCAAGTGTCCCAGTAAGCTCATGGACCTCTTTGGTTCCCGATATATCGCTTCTGCGCCTACTCAAGGCATCCACCACATGATTGGCTTTTCCCGGGTGATATGTGATCTCCAAATTGTAG
>NW_013637217.1:0-332 GCF_000695525.1 Brassica oleracea var. oleracea
TTAGTTCATGATACAACTATGAATTAAAACAATATTATCATATTTTTTAATTTTTTCTCAAAATCTATGTGTTTTTTTAATTAATTTTGTAAAACTTCATATGCTCCCTAAATAAGTAGACAAACGACAATAAAATCTGTATTCTATAGAAACGGAGACAACAAATGTTTCAAGCCTCTCTGACCATTATCATATGTTAGTTCATGATACAACTATGAATTAAAATAATATTATCATATTTTTTAAATTTTTCTCAAAATCTATGTGTTTTTTTAATTAATTTTCTAAAACTTCATATGCTCCCTAAATAAGTAGACAAACGACAATAAAAT
>NW_013637218.1:0-332 GCF_000695525.1 Brassica oleracea var. oleracea
TTTTTTGTATATGTTATATTTTGAATTTTTAAAACTGACTATAAATAACAAAAATTGTTAAAAGTTTCGCATTGAAAATTTTATGATTTATAGTTTAAATTTTATTTATAATAAAATACAAATAATTATAAAATCATATGGCTGATAAAAAAAACATAACACTATATAAGTAAAATTATATTTAATAGATAACAAATTATTATATATAGGGCTTATGAATGATACAATATAATTATGGTTGAATAAAGTTCGTATTCAACAATTATTAGAATATGCATTTTATTCTGCGCATGTGCGCGGATAATCACCTAGTATATATATATATATATATA
>NW_013637219.1:0-332 GCF_000695525.1 Brassica oleracea var. oleracea
GATCACGGATCGAATCCGGATCTCGGATAAAAGTTCCAGGCCTAGATGCTATGTATCAGATTTTGATTCGCTAGGTGACTTTTGATTTAGTATATAAGGAATACCTAAAAACATGTGCTCGAGAAACTTCTCCAATGATGTTGCTCTTATATTTAGATTTGGTACATGAATAGACCTATTTGAAGATAATGAGATCACTTGACACCACAAAAATATAATCAAATGTTGTTTTGTATATGAAATTGTCAATTTTAAAATATAATCAAATGTTGTTTTGTATAGGAAATTGTCAAAAAAATTAGTTTATGACCCCCGCCCCCACCCCCTCCTCC
>NW_013637220.1:0-332 GCF_000695525.1 Brassica oleracea var. oleracea
TGTTTTATGCAATCCGTACCTGGCCACTATTTGATCACCCATGTTTTTGGCTCTCGGTCTTTTTGATTTCGTGGAGAAATTCCTATTCTTATATATTCCCAATCCTCTTCTGAGGTTCCATCTTTAGACGGCACATGTATGTATGTGGTGGTTTATTCAAAATCTCTTAAGATGGTGTATGTCTGGTTTTATGACCCGTATTCAATCTGAGATGAGAATATCCATGCTCACTTATATGGCCTGATGCATATTATCATCCTATACATGTAGATTCATAATGTCTCAAAGCTTATAGACTTTAGAATCTTAGTCTTATAGATAATGGTTTACAT
>NW_013637221.1:0-332 GCF_000695525.1 Brassica oleracea var. oleracea
CGATCTCTGACAACGGATTTCCAAGATGGTGTGTGAGTCGAATCGTCATGAGGAATCCCTGGTAGAGTTTCATTGGCGTCATTTCATAGCCGAACCGTCACGAAGAATCCATGGTCAAGTTTCATTGGCGTCGTTTCATGTAATGTTCTTCTGCTCTGAAACTTACGGGATCCATTAAAGTCGCCATTAACAACCCTCTCTGGAGGCGGTGGATAAACACCTATAAAAAGGTCAGTTTTCTTCCCACTGAATATCATCCTCAACTCATAACAACACCAGAAACTTATTTTCATTATCATGGCAAACTGAAGGCCGGATGATCAGCATGTACT
>NW_013637222.1:0-332 GCF_000695525.1 Brassica oleracea var. oleracea
AGCATTCAGGCACTTGGAAAAGAGCAATCTCTATGGCTTCTCTCTTCATTATCATCGATAGTCACGTAAAATAATTTCAAGTTTGTTTTTTTTCTACTAACAAAAAATGAAAGAAAAAAAGAAAAAAAAATCCCACGGGTTTTTTATGGTCATCCAACTCCAGAAAATCACAAGGAATAATGTAATGCTACATACAATTTTTAATAATAATTAAAATATAGATTAATTAACAAAAAAAAATCATCTTAAACTTTTTAACAGAAAAAATCATATTTAAAAAATAATAAGTAATATTTATTTTAAAAAATCATAACTAATTTTCAGATAACATG
>NW_013637223.1:0-332 GCF_000695525.1 Brassica oleracea var. oleracea
ACCCGAAAAGAGTGACTAAGTCCTATATACCAGCTTGTAATGCACCATGTCCATGATGGACACAATCAAGTGGCTACAGAGTCTAAAGAACGTCTTAAGCGTGGTAGACCAATTGGTTCCAAAGATAAAAGACCTCGGAAACTAAAGAAAGGTGCAAAAGAAACCGAGGTCATAGATTGTCCAGACAAGGCTGAAATGGCCATGCCTAAGGTACCAACCAATGTCTTTGAAACTTAACAGATTTCTTTCCATCGCCCCTAGTTTCAACATGTAGATCATTCATGTGAATGTCTTTGAAACTTAAGAGATTTCTCTTTGATTTAGGAGAATAT
>NW_013637224.1:0-332 GCF_000695525.1 Brassica oleracea var. oleracea
CGCTGTAAGTTTATATTAATTAATTATATATACTTTAATTTTTTCATTATTTATATACATACTTTCATAAAAACTAATTGTTAATTTATTTTTTCCAACAGCAAAAATATAATTGGGCCTTGGGGATCACTGAGAGGGTGAGGAAGAAGTTTAACGCGAAGGCGAAAGTTCGCTTGTTGGACACGGTCTCCAACTGGAAGGGTGACTGGATCGTGAAGGGGTATGAGCGTGGCAAACCCACTGAGCACACCACGGATGTGTGGGATGGCCTCAACCGTTATTGGTGCCTTCCTGATTCCATTAGAATCGCCTAGGCTTGCTCTAACTCCCGT
>NW_013637225.1:0-332 GCF_000695525.1 Brassica oleracea var. oleracea
CTCCTCCATCAGCTGGATCATCCATGCTCTCATTATCTTCTTTGTTTTGACTGGTCCATGATCATATCAGATTCATCCTGGTTTAATTGGAACGACGAAGAAGCTGTCCTATTCCCAAACTGGGAAACTGGAATCACATGATTTGAAAGTGGGATAACTTCTTCATCCCAACTCCTATGAGATTTATTCAACTTCCTGGTGATTCTCCACCACTTTATGTAACAAAATCAAGCTTCTTGCAGAGTGATTTATCCTGGTTTGATTAGAACGATGAAGAAGCTGTCATATTCCGAAACTAGGAAACTGGAATCACATGATTTGAAAGTGGGATA
>NW_013637226.1:0-332 GCF_000695525.1 Brassica oleracea var. oleracea
TGTTCCTGAGAGAACTCTTAAAACTTTAGGAGCATAAAAGAGACTCGTGACTTGAAATTTCAACAATGATTATTTTTAATTCGGGAAAGGGATTTGATCATAGAATATATATAATCTCTAAGATATGTAAAAGATAAGATAAACTATCAAACAGTTTCGATATTTGTAGTAACGCATTCATTAGCAATGACCTGCTGATCAAAAGTACTGATGTATGAAGCAAGTAACTAAGTTTGGGGATATTTCATGTTATGGGAATGTTTGAGTTTTAGGGTTTTTGCCTTATTTCTGTCCTTTTTTCCTCAATGCCTTGATGAAAAAGAAGTGAGTCG
>NW_013637227.1:0-332 GCF_000695525.1 Brassica oleracea var. oleracea
CGTTAGAAAACTTCCAGGAAGTCTTCCATGAAGTTAGAAGTCTTCTAGTGCATTAAATTTTAGAAGACTTTCAGGAAGACTTCCCCGAAGTCTTCCAGAGTCAGATCCAGATCTGAAAAACCTACATATCCAAACCCAGATCTGAAAAACATGCATATCCAAAAACGTTTTAATAGCTTCAAAATAGAAAAAATAAGTGAAGCATTAGATAGATTTACCTTTATAAAACACACAAAATATCCTAAATTTATAGATTTACCTTTAAATGAGTGGAAGATGAGAATGAAGTGATAAAAATCTGCAGAAACAAGATAAATTAGCGAGAAAGACAT
>NW_013637228.1:0-109 GCF_000695525.1 Brassica oleracea var. oleracea
GTGGATACAAGAACCGTGACAATTACTCGAACGGTCGAGATAGGTACATGGCCGGCCGGAATGGAAACCACAATAACTGTGGTCGTGGTTCCAATCCCGGCCGTGGCCG
>NW_013637228.1:146-332 GCF_000695525.1 Brassica oleracea var. oleracea
CGACCAAATCCGTTTGTCACAGATGTGGGATGAGCAACCATTGGGCCAAGAATTGTAGAACTCCTAAGCACTTATGTGAGCTCTACCAAGAGAGTCTTAAAGACATGAACCCGGAGGCTCATATGGTCCATGATTCCGATTATGAGGCTGATAAAGAATCTGATGTTGCAAATGACGACCTTATGG
>NW_013637229.1:0-332 GCF_000695525.1 Brassica oleracea var. oleracea
TCACCTTAGACCCAACTAGATATGATCGGAACTTCTCAAAAGCATAGGCGATGGCCAGGAGTCCCTTCTCTGTGGTAGCATACCTACATTGAGCTTCATCCAGTGTCTTGCTCGCGTAGTAGATCACATGGAGCTTCTTATCCTTCCGCTGGCCAAGCACTGCTCCTACTGCAAAGTCACTCGCATCTGTCATGATCTCGAAAGGGAGGTCCCAATCTGGGGGTTGGACAACCGGTGCACTGACTAGAGCTCCCTTGATCGTGTGAAATGAAGCTAAGCACTCGTTGTCGAAATCGAACTTTGTTTCCTTGCAGAGCAGTCTAGTGAGTGGT
>NW_013637230.1:0-332 GCF_000695525.1 Brassica oleracea var. oleracea
GGATCAGGAGTGGTGATTGTCCCTTCACCAAAGCCAAGAGAAGCAACTGTGATGTGTCTGATTAGAACGAGCTTCAGACTTATGCCAGCTTGGAAAAGATGTTGCATAAGGCGATTCATGTTGTCCGGTAACTCAAAAAGAAGGGAAACACCAACACTTCTTCTGCACCAAAACAACAAAGTAATTCTTCTTCTCCTTCAAATTCTGATTTGAAAACTAATGTGTTGTCTTCTGATAAAAGCAAGGTTGTGAAAACCACAAGCAAGACTCTTTCTTCCAGGTGCATCAAATGCCATAGGGTCGGTCATTATGCCAACAAGTGCCAAAAACAG
>NW_013637231.1:0-332 GCF_000695525.1 Brassica oleracea var. oleracea
ATTTACTCCGAGTGAATTTAAGATGAGTATCGGTTTAATTTTATTTAGATCGCTTCTCCTTGTAGTTGCTTGTATGATTAATGTAAACGGTTTTTAAATTATGAAGTTCTAATAAAATTATTATTTTGTGTTTTAGAAATACAAATGGCAAACGTCGAGAAACACTCCAGTTCCCGGCTCTGAAAATAACCGGCGAAAATTATGTCAGATGGGTCACAAATGTGAAACCTTATCTTGTAATAAAAAAAATAACTGAAGCGATAAAAGTCGGTAACAAATCGCCATCCGAGCATATAGCCGAAGCGATAATCTTCCTGAAGAAGCATTTAGAT
>NW_013637232.1:0-332 GCF_000695525.1 Brassica oleracea var. oleracea
TCGGAACCTGATCTCGCCTAAGGACAACAAAATAGTCAGGCTCGCGAGTTTAAACAAGCGCTGAGTGGGAGACAACCCACATGGTTTGATTTTCTTTCTCTTTTGTGATTATATTTTCTTGTGTGAATTGATTTTCGGTTGTGTTTTTAGATGATTTTCAGGCATGTATCACGATCAGGAGAAGATCGGTCGATCCTTATGAAACAGAACGGTCGATCTCAGTAGAAGATCGGTCGATCCCTGTGAGCCAGAGCGGTCGATCCGTGGATAAGATCGGTCGATCCTAAGTGTATGGATCGGTCGATCTAAGGTAAGTCTTGCCCGGTTTGATT
>NW_013637233.1:0-332 GCF_000695525.1 Brassica oleracea var. oleracea
GATTATATTAATTTATTGATATATTGTATTAGATGACAAAAAAAAAATATTGATATATTGTATTTCATAATCTAAAATATTTTACTATTAAAGAAAACCCGCACGGTCGTGCGGATCATGATCTAGTCTATATTATTAAAATTGAAGTACCTTTTTGGTACTGTTTGTAAACTTAGATAGTAGATTAAATGAAAGTTGTTTGGAAACAAGGATAACAGATTAAATTTTTTTTTATTTACATATTTAGTTACTGTATTTATTTCTCATTTACAGATTCTGGAAACACGTATAGAAGATTAAATATTTCTTTTTATTTACACATTTAGCCATTG
>NW_013637234.1:0-332 GCF_000695525.1 Brassica oleracea var. oleracea
CGGTATATTCCGAGGAACATGTCCCTCGGTATATTCCGAGGAACGGGTCCCTCGGTATATTCCGAGAAACGGGGCCCTCGGTATATTCCGAGGAACATGTCCCTCGGTATATTCCGACGGACCCCGTTCCTCGGAATTTAAAAAAAAAAAAATTTTAAAAAAATAAAATTTTTGAAATTTCATAAAACTAAAATTAAAATTGAAATTATTAAAATTAAAATTTAAATTTAAATTCGAAAATATTCAAAGTTTCACAAATAAAAATAAAACATTTCGAGTTTTTAGAAAAAAAAAAACTACGGGTCTGGTACGTCCGGGAACACCTCGTTCGG
>NW_013637235.1:0-332 GCF_000695525.1 Brassica oleracea var. oleracea
CTGATGCATACATAGATTGGTTCTCATCCTTCTACCCTTTTCTAAGTTACATCAAACTCCACAAATCCCTTTTTTCACCCGATAAACATTCTTGCTCTCTCTCTTTTTCTTTTTCTTTTAACCACTATGGACTCTATATCTTTCTCAACACTTAGCTCTAACTTTTCCCTATTCACTTTTTTTTTTTTTTTACAACACTTTTCTTATCTAGAGCTTTCTCTCATTAACCTCTCTTGTCCTTAGGGTCTTTCTATCTTTTGACTTCTCTTTAGTCATCTTTTCCTTCTTTTTTTTTTTTCACTTCCCAAACCCAAGATAAAAGAACTTAGAGT
>NW_013637236.1:0-332 GCF_000695525.1 Brassica oleracea var. oleracea
TAAAATTAATTTTGAATTAAAATTAAAATATTTTTTTTCTTTAAAAAATCAAAAAGTTTCCAAAATTTTCTTTTTTTAAAAAAAATCCAATTTTTTAAAAAATTGGATTTTTTTTAAAAAAAGAAAATTTTGGAAACTTTTTGATTTTTTAAAGAAAAAAAATATTTTAATTTTAATTCAAAATTAATTTTATAAAAAAATTCTTTATTTTTTCAATTTTTTTGGAATTTTAAAGATCTTTTTAAGTTTTTAGTAAATTTTGGAAGAGTTTTATTTTTTTAAAAGGAAAAATAAAATTTTATTTTTTAAAAAGAAAAATAATTTTTTTTATA
>NW_013637237.1:0-332 GCF_000695525.1 Brassica oleracea var. oleracea
AGATTAATATAATTATCCTCCATTGTTGTTATTATCAAGAAACGTCAGGTGCACTGGATTCATTAAGTTCTCTAGTGTAACCTTGTCTCCACGTTAAATGTATTTAGTGATGTTTTCATGATCTAGTTCATATTGCAGGAGCTTGATGACAAGTTTCCTTCTGAAGAAGTAAGAGACATCTGAACCAGCTACTTCAGGCGTTCAAGTTCCTGAAGCCAACACAGAAGATTGTGTAAAAAGTAGAAAGACAAGCTACTTCTCTAGGTATTAGTTTAGCTTAAAATTTTAATTTATTAATTTAAATAACATAACTATTTCAAACTTTCTAATTG
>NW_013637238.1:0-332 GCF_000695525.1 Brassica oleracea var. oleracea
ACCGTCCGACTCCCCTTGATGGATGCAATCCAGATGATGCCCTCCATCGCACCTTTATGAAGGGATTGATCTCATGAAAAATATCAGAGGAGAGCGAGTTCATGACGGTTTCCAAGGAGTGCAGCGCAGTGCTTCAGAACAGGCAGATAAAAAAGCGAGGAGACCCCGGCAAATTTGTCCTCTCTATCCAGATTGGGAAGACAGTTTTTCCATGCTCCTTGGTTGACCTTGGCTCCAGCGTAAATCTCATGCCTTATTCTGTGGCTCGACATCTAGGATACACATATTTCAAACCAACTAAGATGTCATTGGTATTCGCAGATAGATCAGTC
>NW_013637239.1:0-332 GCF_000695525.1 Brassica oleracea var. oleracea
GCCTTGTTCACTTCTTTTTGACCTATATCCAAGAATTCTTTGTGAAGGGAGCCTTGAAGATTGCCGCCTCCAAGTACCGTTCGAATTCTTTTATTGGAATCTTTATGAATCAAGCCTTAATGGTTTTAGCCACCAAGTCCTGTTCAGATTCCTCCTAACTAAATCCTAAGTCCTAACCTAATTAAACGATAGATCTTACTTTTTTTTTTTTTTTTAAATACTCTATGACTAATCTAGGGTCGAAATCTAGAGAGAGAAAATGTGATAAATAATCTAAACCAGGAATTACCTTCCAGACTTATCTGAAGAATCCGATCCCATGTATACCAAGC
>NW_013637240.1:0-332 GCF_000695525.1 Brassica oleracea var. oleracea
ATTATTACCAAAAAATAAAAAATAACTAATAAGTAAATATAGATATAGATATAAAAAAAATAAATAATAAGTAAATACATATTATAAGAAATAGAAAATTTACATTAAACATTTATGTGAAAAAGTATAATAAAATAAATAAATAAATAAAACAGAAAATATTTCGGTTATTAAAAAATAAAAAATAAAAAAATAAGTAAATATACAATATAAAAAAATAATAATAAATAAATATACAATATAAGAAATAAAAACATTACATTAAACAATAATATGTAAATATATAATATAAGAAAAAATAAATATTAAGTAAATATACAATATAAAAAATA
>NW_013637241.1:0-332 GCF_000695525.1 Brassica oleracea var. oleracea
AGTAAAATCACTCCTTAGGGTAATTTGAGTGATATCAAATTTGGCGCTGATGCCGGGGAGCAAGGATTCGCCAATAGATCTTGTTTAGTTAGATTTAGTATAGATTTTACTACTGTTCAAAAAACTGATAAATTTTTTTCTTCTGTTTCAGTTACATACATCTTAGTACCAGGAACAACAATGAAGAGAGGAATTATGGGTTTTTCAAAGAAGGAGCATGCTGATTCACGCACGATCCTTGTTGCAACGCTCATATGCAGATTTGGAATAAGACACATTTTGCTCTCTTGGCGTGTGGTTTAGCAGATATCCGGGACCTCTGGGAAATTAGG
>NW_013637242.1:0-332 GCF_000695525.1 Brassica oleracea var. oleracea
AAACGAGCATCGGCCGACATTGCCTACTACCCATCGATCGACACTAACGTCGAATGTGCACGAGAAGGAGATTACTCAATTGGTAGTTGGGCAGATGATCGCTATCACGAGAGCTATGCAGTAGAGACAGCAGTCTGTGATCCAGGAGCAGATGAACTTCATGAGGGTTTCACATATGAGGAACTTCTCAACATGCAAAGACGCAATGAAGCAGATCAATAACGAGCATAAGCTTCTGGGGAAAGAACACGTTTCAACCATCCTATCGATAGAGCGAACCGTCCATCGATCAACAACAACCCTCCATCATCGATCGACATATGTCCGAAACC
>NW_013637243.1:0-332 GCF_000695525.1 Brassica oleracea var. oleracea
TTATTGTAATGAATTTGGTTTGCTTTCTTGTAACTCCTTTTCTTCCAGCCGATTTGTTAATACAACTCGATTTTTTAAAAAGAACATAAGAGTTGCGTATGAATCACCATATATTACAAGGTAGCGCTTTTGTTTTTTTCAAATATTGTTAAAGAAAAGAAAACCTAAGAAATACTGTTATATAAAAAGTATCAGGATAGAGTGTTTTGGTTCATCAAATTAATAAAAGTGGTGTGTTGCCATTTAAAATACATACTAGATTTTGATCCGCGCTTTCAAAGCGTGGATTTATTTTCCTTTTTTTTTTCAATTGACAAATATTTAGCGTCATA
>NW_013637244.1:0-332 GCF_000695525.1 Brassica oleracea var. oleracea
GTGTCACCAAGATCTTTTGATCGCAGCATGATCTTTGCATCAAGCGCACATATCTACGAATTTGTTAACTAAAAAATCTTTTGTAACCTACCCAAATATCAGATTAATTGAATTTCGAGATATGTGATTTTACTTAACTAACGGAATATATTCTCGAGAATTTTGGAATAGGATTTCCTAAACCATGACCTTGGAGTTTGTCTTATATATATGTTGCGTTTTAGCCTCAAAGCAGCCACAACACAATTTTTAGCATTCAACGATTCTCACAACATGTCCTCCAACCAAAAGATGGTTTACCTTGATGAGATTCGGCCATGGAAGACAGCTTG
>NW_013637245.1:0-332 GCF_000695525.1 Brassica oleracea var. oleracea
TATACTAGTTTAAAAAAATTATGATCAAATTTTATAAGTCGATGTATATAAATTTTCACAATCTACATAACTTTTGAAAATCTATCAATTCTTAAAATTCACAAACTCTACACAAATTCATCTTCCAATAATCTTGTAAAGTTTAATTAATTTGAGTTGTCAAAAGAAATTAGGAATTATACACATTTTGTATTTAAAAAAAAACGATCTTTTGGGCCTGAACTAAAGAAAAAAAAGACTTCGCTTGGGGGCAAAGAAGAAAGCTTTTTTTTGTCTTTGGATTTGAATGGCGTTAGTTAGTTGTTCGTATTCGCTCTACGCCGCCTTCCTTC
>NW_013637246.1:0-332 GCF_000695525.1 Brassica oleracea var. oleracea
TTCCCGTTTCGTCCTTGGCGAGACCATCTCTATTAACGCGTTTATCTACTTAGTATTGGCTTCGATCCCACGACACCTGACTAGGTATCCGAGAAATTTTCCTGATGCCACCGCAAATCTACACTTTGCAGGGTTCAGTTTCATGTTGTGGGCGTTAAGTTTTGCAAAGCACTCCTCCAAATGGGAGACGTGGTCGTGCTTGTCAAGAGACTTTACGAGCATGTCATCGATATATGCCTCCATAGTCTTGCCGAGCTGTTCGGAGAAAATTCCATTGACAAGTCACTGGTAAGTGGCGCCTGCATTCTTGAGACCGAAAGGCATTACTTTGT
>NW_013637247.1:0-332 GCF_000695525.1 Brassica oleracea var. oleracea
TCCACATTCGTGTGGGAATAAAGATGATGCCAGTCTTCGTTTCCAACAGCCCTATCCAGCTTACATTGAACCTTTCCAGAGCTTCTGTTGCCCACCCAAGAAAAAGGGTTTCCTTAAGATGGGAAATCAATCATCCTGCAGTTTGCCAGCATGGTTTTGAAGGGTATAAACGAGCTATCAGGTCTTCGCCTCCCACCTTTTTTTTCATGGTTGCCTGTGATATCATTAAAATCTCCCAGCATCAGCCAGGCACCATTTCTCGTGAGGCTCATTCTGGTGAGTCTTTCCCATACATTTTCTCGGCATTCAACTACCGGATCACCATAGACAAA
>NW_013637248.1:0-332 GCF_000695525.1 Brassica oleracea var. oleracea
TGGATCCGGATCTGGAGACAAGAGACAAGGGAGAGGAGATTGAGATCTGGTCACCACCACCACCACACGGCACCGGCGAGGAGAGAGAGGGCGTGCGACGGCGAGGAGAGAGAGAGCGTCGCGTGGGAGAGAGAGAGCGTCGCGCGGGAGAGAGAGAGAAGAGAGAAGAGAGAGAGACGGCGCAAGAGAGAAAGGGAGAGCTCGACGGCTAGGGTTTCTGGTCTCCGGAAATTCTCTGCAGAGCTTCGCTTTAGTTTCTGTATGAGGCAAAAGGGAGGCTGCACCTCTTTTTATAGGAAAGCGGAAGGGAACCCTAGGTCTTTGCCATATGG
>NW_013637249.1:0-100 GCF_000695525.1 Brassica oleracea var. oleracea
ACTGGTAAACCTTCTCTGCCTGGCAGACGGAGAATGTCCTCTACAGTAAACTGTGAGTAAGGAGCACTCGGAGGCACCATCAAATCGGGATGAATATCGG
>NW_013637249.1:215-332 GCF_000695525.1 Brassica oleracea var. oleracea
CCCCAGAGACTCTCTGAGTGTACTGAGTCTCGGGGACAGTCTCCTGACCCGAAGAACGGGGGGCTAAACAACTACCTGGCTCACCGAAGATCTCTCTGTAATGGGCAGTAAGTCTTC
>NW_013637250.1:0-332 GCF_000695525.1 Brassica oleracea var. oleracea
TCAAGGTTTCTCTTTTCTTCTCTCTCGCCTGCGTCTCTCTCTCTCTCTCTCCTTGGGTTCGCCGTTTGCTGAAGGCTGGAGCCAAGCCGTTGGAGATCTCCGATGAACCGATCCAATTCTATGTCCAGATCTCTCCTTGTCTTCTTTCTAGATCTGGTCGCTGGTGAGGTAAGGAACCCTAGTTCTCATTTCCTCCATCTCTTTGTTCTCTTTTATCTTGGATCTCTTATCCCAGATTCTTTGGTGGTAGCACCAATCCTTTTTGTTGTAGATCTGGTTCTACTCTCTTTTCCATTCTCAGATCTATGGCCAAGGTGAGGGCTTGTTGCAAT
>NW_013637251.1:0-332 GCF_000695525.1 Brassica oleracea var. oleracea
TACAAGTCTTTTTGAGAGGTGCATAAGCTACTCAGGTGCAAAGTAATCTTTTTTACAGGGCATTTCAAATCATTGCTCCCAATGCAAGTAAATGCAACCTATATGTTCTAGACTCTCCTAGAAATGCAAATGATGCAAACTAAATGATTTTTTTTTTTGGTTTTTTTTTTTTTAATGCAAATATGTATGTATAATGTAATGCATGTGACTCAAAATCATCAAAGCAAACGTGATCAAATACTTGGTACCTCCCCCACACATAAATCACACAGTCTTTGTGTGAGCGAGAGAGAGATACCCAAAAGACAACTAAAATGCAAAATATGAACTGG
>NW_013637252.1:0-332 GCF_000695525.1 Brassica oleracea var. oleracea
TCACACCTAGACATCACCTATGTCTTTTAATTTATTCTCTATATATTAAAACTGCTTGGCAAAGATTGAAAGACAGAAGTTGAGTTTTAGATTTTATATAGAAGTAAAGATATAAAGAAAAACAATGATAAAATAGTTTAAAATGTAAATAAATTTAGGTATCAAGTTTTGTGAGAAAGAGAATAATAATCCGAATGATGCATGAATTAGAATCACTTTTTACTGCATGCTTTTGCATGATCTCCTATTCGCCTTTTGAAACGCTTTATGTAATCAATTGATTTTTTGAAGTAGAAATTTGTTGCTGGTGATGAACGGAGTAGTAGTTTGCC
>NW_013637253.1:0-148 GCF_000695525.1 Brassica oleracea var. oleracea
TAATGGAAAAATTAGCATGCGCGGTCGTAACATCGGCCCGAAAATTAGGACCGTATTTCAAATCCCACACGATCGTCGTCCTCACGACTTTTCCCCTACGAACGATTCTGCATAGCCCGAGTCAATCGGGCCGGTTGGCCAAATGGGC
>NW_013637253.1:173-332 GCF_000695525.1 Brassica oleracea var. oleracea
AAGCGCAAAGTCACAAGTGCTTGCGGACTTCTTGGTCGAATTACCGACAGAGACCATAACCAACGAGGAACCAAATTCCACTTGGCTCCTTCACGTCGACGGAACCTCGTCAAAGCAGGGATCAGGCATCGGAATTTGCCTCACATCTCCGACGGGCGA
>NW_013637254.1:0-332 GCF_000695525.1 Brassica oleracea var. oleracea
CCGATTAACAAAACTCGACGGTGTGAATTTTGGTTCCCACAGTTTGGAGCTAGAAGGAGGAAGGGGGTTACGGATCTATCTCTCTCGCAACCACACACGCTCAGTCCGATATGACGACCAACGCTGACAAAGACCCGCAAACGCACGACGGAACTCCCGTCGATGCCAACGCTGATAAAACTCCAGCTGGAAACGTATCAACGGTCACTGCCGACACCGCGATACTAGACCGGATGAAGGAAATGTTCGCCTCCGCTCAGAAAAAGACGGACGAACAAAGAAAATTCGTGGCCTCTCTCGCAAAACAGGTGGAAACCTTAACGGCGAAGGCC
>NW_013637255.1:0-331 GCF_000695525.1 Brassica oleracea var. oleracea
ACTGGCTGTTTATTAGACCATGTATTGAAGATACCCTGGTAACGAAGATCAAAAAGACCCAGCTGCAAGAGAGTGTCTCTGAAGTGTATCATGCTTGATGAGAGCGCTTGGACAGTAGGAGATGAATGTTCAGATGGGTGGGTGATTTGATTAAAATATCCCGCTACAAGCCAAGGTTTCAGATGCAAAGATAGTTGCTGCTGGGTATTTATCAACTCAGCCCAAAGATCAATCCTTTCCTCAGCTAGGTTGGACGCATAGATAGAAGTAATGGTAATTGGGGGATGATTAGGTAGAGTAACCTCAGTGGTGAGAGACTGGCGGGATTGCG
>NW_013637256.1:0-331 GCF_000695525.1 Brassica oleracea var. oleracea
ATTGCTGAAATTCAGCGTCTGATCCGAGCCAAGTTAGACTCTTTGTCTAGGGCACAGCGAAATCTTCCCTCAACTACTTCCGTTCTCTCTACCTGGTTCTCTTTCTTTTAGTAACCAGCAATAGAATAGTGCTCTTATGTAATGTTTAAAACTAAAATAAATAAAGGTTGAAAAAAAAAAAAAAAGAATCTGTTTAGAGAAAAAAAAAAAAAATTGATTCTGTAAATATTGACCAGTATCGATACCAAGACCAGACTTGCCCCACACACACTATAAATGTACATAATACATATGGCTAAATACTATACGAAGCAATCGCAAACTTTGAAAC
>NW_013637257.1:0-331 GCF_000695525.1 Brassica oleracea var. oleracea
ACCAAAACCAAATAGGCAACATCGATTGTATAATGACAAAAGGGGATTATTCTGCTCTTGATTTGTTTACTGTTGATTCTCCATAAGTGGTTTCATTTTCTACCTCTATAAAATTGTGTTTTCGTTCTCGTTTATGTTTCATTGGTATGAGTTTAATTTATTTTTTAACTTATTCTATGAATTCAGAGAAATACATAAATGTCAATTAAAACAGATGGATATTTGTAAAAATTAGTTTCACTCCAGATACATATATAAGAATCAAAAATTTCAAGAAAATCATTGACAAACTCTTTTAACAGGTTAGTGTTCAAATCTAATATATCAAGTT
>NW_013637258.1:0-331 GCF_000695525.1 Brassica oleracea var. oleracea
TATTGGTAATGACTCTGGCACATCAAAATACACAAAAGTCCAGTGGCCGCAAAATGCATAGGGTGCAACTGAGGTGAGCCTTAGTTAATTATGTAAGTTGCTTTCTGTTGAGCCATGGTCAAGTAACTTGAAGAGAATGTTTATATATCTCTTTATTCAAAGATTTGAGATTGAATAAATAAACTTGTAAACTAAGAGACCATATATTATTTTACGTTAAGAGACCTAACCTAAGAAACCTGCAATATACATGCTCTTAGATCTCCTCCGATATGTACTTTTAAAGTAAGATCATTTACTTAAAATAACAGTAGTACTTTGTTTTTGAAAA
>NW_013637259.1:0-331 GCF_000695525.1 Brassica oleracea var. oleracea
GGTCAGGTGGCAGTAACGAGGAATCTCGCAAGGCGGAATATGAGGTGCGATAATTATTGCCCAAGGTGTGGAGAACTAGAGGAATCTGTAACACATGCAATATTTGAATGCCCTCCGGCTCTCCAAGTGTGGTCCTTATCAGCAACTCCTACGAGCCCAGGTATATTCCCAGTGGCAAGCATCTACACAAACATGGACTACCTATTCTGGAGGAAGAATGAAATCTTAGCGCCAGACCAAGACAGGGATCCTTATCCCTGGCTAATATGGTATATTTGGAAGGCTCGTAATGACAAACTTTTTAGGGGAATAGATAGAGACCCCTTGGAAA
>NW_013637260.1:0-331 GCF_000695525.1 Brassica oleracea var. oleracea
TATAAATCAAATATTTATAAATATATTTATATATGTCTATAATATTGAACAAAATTGTATATAAATGACAATCTAATTAATTTTTAAATCAAAAACAAAATTGAACAAGTAATAAAATGACAAGTGTTTACAATATTATAGACATATATAAATATATTTATAAATAATTCTTCATATTATAGACAAATATAAATATATTTAGAAATACGTGATAATTATTTTTAACAAATATTGTTTTTGATTTAAAAATTAATTAGATAATTAAACTGTATAAAACATCTTATAAATTAAAACAGAAGTCACAACAATTATTCATGTGTGATTTTTTTTT
>NW_013637261.1:0-331 GCF_000695525.1 Brassica oleracea var. oleracea
GTTCTAGTCATCGCTGATGAACATGCTAGTCCAGTTTACATTGCAGCCGACTTGCTTTCTCAGGTACTCACCGGCAATAAGAAAAAGAAAGCTACAAAACATGTTCAGTTTTCACACATCAGGATGAGTTTTTGTCTATTCTTCTTATCATACCTGCTAACTTGTACATTTCTTTCTTTTTGGTTGTGTCTCTGCAGGCTGAGCACCATCCCATACCAACTTTGTTTCTTAAATCTTCCAGGCAATAACTTTCTCAAACCTGTACGCACCCAAACACTTGATCATCAACGTCAAAGACGCTGAGAAATGGGAGGGACTGATCGAGAACGCA
>NW_013637262.1:0-331 GCF_000695525.1 Brassica oleracea var. oleracea
GTCGCTCCCAGCGACAGAAAACGCGAGCGACCTCACGTGGTCGCTGCCAGACGTCGTTCCGAGAGCGATTCTCGAGCCTCGGAGACAGAAAATGCGAGCGAATTAGCCGAGTCGCTCTGATCACGTCGCTCCCAGCGACAGAAACGCAAGCGACCTCACGTGGTCGCTGCGAGACGTCGCTCCCAGATTGACTCTCGAGCTCTGGACACCGAATATGTGAGCGACTTGGACCAGTCGCTCTGATCACGTCTCTCCCAGCTGGAGCGACCTTGTGGCGTCGCTGTGGAACCTCACTCCCACGCTCGAGTCCTTGCCTTGACCGGATCGATGA
>NW_013637263.1:0-331 GCF_000695525.1 Brassica oleracea var. oleracea
ATCTGCCCTGGATAATCATCATGCAATAGAGATGCAACTAGTTTTGGTTTGCCTTTGAGTAGTTGTGGTGTGCCTTTGAGTTGGCATCAACACTTACTTTTTCATCATTTTTTTTCAACATTTCCTCAATCGCCACAATCTTCTACTCGTGTTGTTTATCAACTTGATTATTGCCACCATATCGAGTTATGGCTTTGTCTCTGATTTCATCATCATTCGAATGGCACACCTCATAGTCCGTACCTACAGAATTTCGTTTCCCCGCTCTTGAAAGTTGCTCTGAGAGTTCTGAACTTTTGATGACCTCCACCAACAAAATGCACCTACGGTT
>NW_013637264.1:0-331 GCF_000695525.1 Brassica oleracea var. oleracea
AAAATTATAAAACATTTTTATTATCTTATATAATTTTGAAAATTAAAAGAAATTTAAAATTATTTTATTAAAAATTGTATTCAGAAATTTTTTTTAGGAAATTGCCACAAATACCACAATCATAGTACCACTTTTTATGTCTACACTAATCACTTTTACCCTCTCTTTTTTTTGAAAGAATGTTAAATTTATTCGAATAAAAAAAAGCTTTTGTACAAACTAATGCAGCTTTAGACTAATTGTGTGATTGAATTTTTTAAAAACAATAACAGTGATTAGTGCTCGCCTAATCTCTAGACGAAAACCAAACCACCATAGCTTGGTTGAAAGA
>NW_013637265.1:0-331 GCF_000695525.1 Brassica oleracea var. oleracea
ATATATATATATATATATATAAACAACTACTGAGAAACTTAGCACTGGAGAAACCCTAAAATGAGTCTAAAGCAAAAAAGATCTGATCTTCAAGTCCTCTTAAAATGTCATTCTTCAGCAAAGCAATGAACTTTCAGTGGAAACTAATTAAAGTATAATGCTTTTGTACTCAGTTCAACGTCAGTAATGAAACCCTAAAACAGAGAGAGACATACTACTCGGTGACATCCTCAAGGACCATGTTGACGTAAACGTCGAAGCCTTTGAGAACACCGACGAGCTCCTTGTCTCCTTTCATTATCACCCTTATCTTCGACCCTATGCACCTGTC
>NW_013637266.1:0-331 GCF_000695525.1 Brassica oleracea var. oleracea
TGGGGTTCTGAATTCTGTTCGGTTAATATGTCTCACCGGAAGCTCAACGCAACATGCATGGAGAAGGAAGATCTCCGCCGCTGCTACTCAGATTTGAGCGGGCTTCGTTGTTAAGTCATGGTGATGATTCTCTATGGATGATCGAGTTTAAATGAGGAAAAGCACTTATACCAATCACCAATAAATTCTCAAACAAAATGAAGCATTTTATCTCTTGAACTTCATTGTCTTTCATTTTTTTACATCCTGGAGATTCCTCGGGTTACTCAACGATCAAGACAACGCGTCTAGACAACACATCTCATTCCACCTGCAGAACCCAAGGGTTTCA
>NW_013637267.1:0-331 GCF_000695525.1 Brassica oleracea var. oleracea
AAAGTCTTCTTCGCTGCAAGTCTTCTCAACGTCTTCTGGAAGTCTTCCACCTATCTTTTCACTTATGTCTTGTGTTATGACTTATATCAATTGTCTTTTGATTTATGTATTGTGTTATGACTTATATTTATTGTCTTTTGACTTACGTATTGTGTTATGACTTATATCTATTGTCTTATCAATTGCACATGCTGTTATGAACAATAGAACAGGTTCCTTCTTAGATGCACTACCAAACTATTTATAAAAGGCTAGTTTGGTACGAGGATAGGTTACAAAAAAGGTTAATCCTATCCTACCCTGTTAACGTACTACAAGGTTACAAAAGTGG
>NW_013637268.1:0-331 GCF_000695525.1 Brassica oleracea var. oleracea
TATATTTATAATAATATTAATGCCTAAAATAAAATTTATTAATCAAATAAATTATTTATTTTAGGTATTTATGGATAGAAATAAATGTTCTGGATACAAAATATCCATATCAAATTGTATTCATGGTTACTTTTGGATAAAAATAATCGATCTGAATAATATGAGCATATAATTTTGGGTAAGTTTGGGCAATTTAGATATAAGATATCTGAATTAAATCGAGTATTTTGGTTATTTCAGTTAAAAGTCAGACTTACCTGGGATCACGAAACCCCACTTGATTTTTGTAAGATCTGAATGAGTCCCATTTAAATATTTAATTAAAATCATA
>NW_013637269.1:0-331 GCF_000695525.1 Brassica oleracea var. oleracea
TGCTAAACCATTCAATCGATCTTCTGACATACTTGACCGCATGTAAGATTTTATTAACTTTAACTTGGAAAAACTTCTCTCGGCTGAAGCCACAGAAACTGGAATCGTCAACATCACTCTGTATGCAATAAGAATATTTGGATAGCAGCAAACTTCATACCTTTTTATAAAGTCTAACACATCAATGGCCTTTCTGATCTCGCTTGGTAAAACATTTCTTAAAACCCTGAGTTCTAGGAATAAATGATTTCCATCAATGTCTGAGATCTCACCATGTTTAAGACAGCTCTCAAGGTTGATACATGATGCCTTTAAACCATCATCTGATGTT
>NW_013637270.1:0-331 GCF_000695525.1 Brassica oleracea var. oleracea
AAGAATAAACAAACCACCCGTAACCGAGATGATCAAAAACGAGCAGATGATTTAGTGAAACGGAATTTTAGTGCTGATCGACCTGACCAATTATGGGTCAGTGACTTTACGTATATTCAAACCAATTCTGGCTGGGTATATACCGCATTTATTATTGATGTGTTCTCGCGAGCAATTGTTGGATGGAAAGTATCAACACGTATGAATACAGATATGGTGCTCGATGCACTGGAGCAAGCATTGCATGATCGAGGCATGCCAAAGAACGTGATTCATCATAGTGACAGAGGCGTGCAATATCTTTCCATTCGTTATACCAATCGTTTAGAAG
>NW_013637271.1:0-331 GCF_000695525.1 Brassica oleracea var. oleracea
TCCAGCGGAACCCACTACGATCACACAAGCTCTCAAAGACAAAATATGGAGGGATTCCATGTCTACAGAAATGGACGCTTTTGCTTGTAATGGAACTTTTACACTCGTACCTCGCAAAGCTGACACCAACGTCGTGGGTTGTCGCTGGCTATACAAGAACAAGTTTCATCCAGATGGAACTCGCCGCTGCTCTAAGTCTCGTCTGGTAGCAAAAGGGTACAATCAAGAGTTCGGTCGAGACTACATTGAGACGTTCAGTCCCGTTGTTAAGTCAACAACTCTACGACTAGTTCTTGATGTTGCGATAAGCAACTCCTGGCCGGTCAAACAA
>NW_013637272.1:0-331 GCF_000695525.1 Brassica oleracea var. oleracea
ATGGTAAAATGTACATGTCAATATTGGTAAACAAACATGTAGATATGCTCATTATTGAACTACTTTTAATATTCCAAGATGTAATGCATTTCAAAATGTTTTCTACATTTGTAACTTTTTTTGAAATATGTTCATACACTATCATCAAAGTGTACATTATCCATTAGACTGTACATGTATACACGAAATAATATTTTCTATTACACGATCTATCTTTTGAGATATGTGAAGGTGCATCTCTGATGGTGGTGTACATCATCTTTGGTGTACACGAACATGATGTTCATAAAACATCTCAAGTGTACAACACGCTACATAACAAGAAAACAAC
>NW_013637273.1:0-331 GCF_000695525.1 Brassica oleracea var. oleracea
GTTTTCCAAATCCACGAATCTGTTTCTTTTGCTTCAAGCGACCAAAAATTCCGTCGTTTAAGTTTGTGCTCTCTCATCCAAGCAACCCACAAGGAGGTGGTAGATGCAAAAAGGAGCCAGACTAGCTTGAGATTCAACGCTTTGTTCCAAACTTCGAAATTCCTCAACCCCAGTCCCCCCTCTGATTTTGGTAAACAGCTAGACTGCCACAAGACCTTTGCTACAGATCGCTTCTGAATGTCCCCAGACCATAAGAACCGACTACACAGAGATTCAATTTCCTTCAAGCAACCTTTCGGTAGGCAGAAGGCGGTGAACCAGAAGTTGACAA
>NW_013637274.1:0-331 GCF_000695525.1 Brassica oleracea var. oleracea
TATTTGCATAAACATAGGAAATAACTTGAAGACTAAGTCATAATACTTTGTCCTTGAACTTTGGTTTAGCGTAGTCTCATCAAAGGACATATTCTTCAGAAAAAGGGGGTCTTGGCGTCAGATCTGAAACAGCGGAGATCCATGCCTAGGGAGTCGGGCCTGGGAGCTTTCTTCGAACACACTGTGTAAGTGTGTTGAATTATAGTATAGATAATCAGAGGAATATTTTCTAACGTATAAAATACATGAATTCAACAAAGCTGGTTTACGTGGATATTATGGTTTCCTGCGCGTCAAGTTTGGGCTTTGTCAAAGATACCGTCTAACCCAA
>NW_013637275.1:0-331 GCF_000695525.1 Brassica oleracea var. oleracea
AATCAAAACAACTACTATTCATATACACTAATTACAACATAAGCACACACAAAAAAAACAAAAGGAGAGCTAATGAGTACCTGTTAAGATTATTTTCTCAGTTGTTAGTTGAAAAGAGCTTCTTCTTAAAACAGAACCAATACTGAATAGTGTCTGGAAAGGTATGGCGATCCTGTTTTACTAAACAAGAAAAAATGTTAGTTTGAAGTTATGTCTTTCAGTAGTTTTACGAACATAAACATATGTTCAGTGAAGAACAAATCATTATTTTACAAGGTTCATTGAACAATATATTATACAAACTTTATAAAGATAGACTTGAGATCTACTT
>NW_013637276.1:0-331 GCF_000695525.1 Brassica oleracea var. oleracea
GGTCGAAGATGCCTGATCCTACTGTGGAGATTTAAGAAAAAGATGAAGATGTGGAGCCTGAGAACTCAGCTGTTTTGGGAGGCACAGTGGGTCCAGAACCACCACTTTCACCATGAGGACATTGTATTGGAACTGTCGAGGTCTAGGCAATGACTCGACAGTTCGACGTCTAAAGGAGATAACTCGGAAATATCTCTTGGACATTATATGCATATCCGAGACCAAGCAACAAGATGACTACATCAGAGACCTTGGGTGTGAATTAAATTGTTGCTATTCTTCTGTTGCTCTTGTAGGTTTAAATGGTGGTTTAGTATTTTTCTGGAAAAAG
>NW_013637277.1:0-331 GCF_000695525.1 Brassica oleracea var. oleracea
ATTTGGGGGTTCAAAGAACCTGATGTGAAGAAAGTCCGAATATCTCGGTAAATATCTGAACTCAACAGACCCCAGAAAGTTTGATAGAAGCTTGCCGAGAAACCATCTGACCCCGGCGCTTTATCTGGGTGAATATCAAAGATCACCGCCTTTACTTCTTCTTCATCTGGTAATCTGCATAGCTCGTCATTCATCTCCTCTGAAATCCCCGCTTGGATAGTTTCCTCCACTGTATGGTACTCCACGTTACCATTGGACGAGAAGAGGAGATGGTAGAAGTCCACGAAGACCTTTCCAATCTCTTCCTCTTCATAGACTGGAGCTCCTTCTG
>NW_013637278.1:0-331 GCF_000695525.1 Brassica oleracea var. oleracea
GGAGAACTTCCCAATTCATGTTGGTCACCTCCTCTGCTTCTTGGATTCTGGTAACATCAGGAAAGACGGAGAATCAAGAAAAACCTAGAAAAAAGAGAATTTCACTCTAAATCACCGTTCACCGCCTAAGCAATCAGTGGTGACCTGTTATTTGACAGTCAGGCACATGTGGGATCATCTATGTATTCACAGTATTTTTACTTGCTTATATAAATAAACTCATATGTGCTACTGTTTCTCAACCCAGCTCCAGTCGGACAAGCAACAGAATCTGCCAACAATATGGGTGATGCGCAAAAGATTTCACTGGAAGTTGGTGAAGCCAAGTATG
>NW_013637279.1:0-331 GCF_000695525.1 Brassica oleracea var. oleracea
CGCGACACCTCAGTCCTAATTCCTCGATCGCAAATCAAATTATTAGCTTCCAAACAGGAACAACAATTTTGGCTGCAAACATCCGTAGTCAAACAAGAACGTTTCTCAAACGCAGGGCTAAGACTAAACCCTTGCAACATCGCAAAACATCTTCAAGCCCGCGAACATTTCAAGCACGAAACGCGGCATACGAAAGAATAACAAATCTTCAATCTCGCGAGACGTCGCAGACGCCCGAAGATTTGATCTTCGGCGAAATTTTCTTCCTCGATAAAAATACTTTATTGGAAGACCAGACAGTCGTACGCACTAACATCTTCTCAAAACATAT
>NW_013637280.1:0-331 GCF_000695525.1 Brassica oleracea var. oleracea
AGAGAGAGAGAGAGAGAGAGACATATCCAGTACCTGTTAAATGATGAAGTCGAAGGAACGCGTGGAGATAGATCGGTTCGAGGGTGATGGTAATTTCGCTCTATGGAAGGTGAGGATGCTTGCTCACTTTGGAGTGCTCGGATTGAAAGCTATTCTCACTGATGAGAAGCTTTTAAAGGATGATCCAGACACAAAGGATGAACCCGAGTCTGCCATGAAGGACATGGGAAAGGGACTAGCTGGACTTGTTGCACCTAAACCAGCAATTGATCCTACAAAATTCAAAAAATTAGAGAAAGCCAAGGACCTGATTGTGCTGAATGTTGGGAAC
>NW_013637281.1:0-331 GCF_000695525.1 Brassica oleracea var. oleracea
TTCCTCGGAATTCCCTCGGAATAATCCGAGAAAATTCCGAGGAAATAAGGTTTTTAAATTGAAAACAATGTTTTGCGGTTTGAATAACACCTATATAACCCTTATTAAGTGTCTTACGTTCCTTATGAAGTCAAAAATTTGTTCCTTACCGTATAATTAACACTTTTCCGATTGTATGAACGAAATCCCACAACATAAGAGAAACACTTATACCTTTTAATGAACGGTAAAGGGAATAGTTTCAATTAGTTTTGAAACTTGTTATTTCATGGTTTATGCTCATATGTACAAAGAATCCTCAATGGTATGCATTACAATTGTATAAGAAATG
>NW_013637282.1:0-331 GCF_000695525.1 Brassica oleracea var. oleracea
ATATATATATGCTAGTTAATATTGCATGTCCATGTCCACTACTAATCTATGTATTCCGCGATGTAGGTATACTGATGAAAAGAGTGACGATGAGTATGCATTTGTGAAAGCTTTACGTATGAGTGGTGGAGTTGGAGCCAACAGTTACTCCGCCAATTCTCTACTTCAGGTTCTTCAGTATTCTTTTCCTTTTAGCTTAAATAACAAAATTAATCTTATTTGGTAAATCAGAAGGAACGAAATTATCATTTCATTATGGTGAATATTTAATTTAAAATATTAACCAACAAATGGTAAGAGGTGCTATATAAGAAGAATAATCTAGACTTGC
>NW_013637283.1:0-331 GCF_000695525.1 Brassica oleracea var. oleracea
GAGTCGAAGTGAGAGTATCTTGGATATAAGCTTGTACGTCACATTGCATAAAGCTATCGGCCTGTAGTCGGATACAAGCTTTGGCCCTGATCCCTTCGGAATAAGTCTGATGAACGTACGGTTTGTGGTCTCCCTCATTATCCCTGAAGTGAAGAACCCTTGTACTTCCTTACATATAGCCTCCCCAATAGTGACCCAGTTGGATTGGAAAAAGCAGGCCGAGAAACCATCCGGGCCGGGGGCCTTGTCAGGGTGGATAGAAAAGGGAGCTTCCCGGATCTCTTGGAAAGATGGAACACTCGTTAGAGATTGGTTCATTTCCGCTGTGATA
>NW_013637284.1:0-331 GCF_000695525.1 Brassica oleracea var. oleracea
AGATGTCGTGACCGGTGTAGCTAAGTTTCAAAAGGTGAACAGCGCCCGTTATAGTCGTAAAATGCTTCTCTGAAAAGTAAGGAAGGAGGCAAGCAAATGAAGGGAGGCATTACGGGCCGACTACAAGAAGGAAAGCTTCGTAGACTCGACAAACCGCTTCTATAATGCCGACTACTAAGTAAAGACTTTCCCCTTCCCTTATTAAATAAAGTCAAGGAGCGAAGCCTGCTTGACCAACGGGAGAAGCCAACTCCGTTCCTCCAGCTTCGCTGAAGAAGCTAGGTTCCTCCGAAGCGAAGCTTAGCGAGCTGGCCGATCACTACATAAGCCG
>NW_013637285.1:0-331 GCF_000695525.1 Brassica oleracea var. oleracea
GGTAAAGTTGTTGTCATAGAACTAGTCACTCCTGATGACGCTGAGAATGGAGATATCAACGCGAACATTGCCTTTGATATGGACATGTTGATGTTCACACAATGTTCCGGGGGAAAAGAGAGATCACGAGCTGAGTTTGAAGCTTTAGCCATGGAAGCAGGCTTTACTCATTGCAAGTTCGTTTGTCAAGCTTACCACTGCTGGATTATTGAGTTTTGCAAATAAAATGTGTTGTATATAATACTAAATCCTCATCAGTTTGTCGATTTCATCTTTGTTTCAGTTCCTTGTTTGAGTGTGACTTTGTCATTGACTCCAAAGCAATGAAATA
>NW_013637286.1:0-331 GCF_000695525.1 Brassica oleracea var. oleracea
TTTACTATTTGTTTTTGTTGTTTTTATTAAAAATAAATGTTTTAAAAATTATTTTACCTTTTTAATGATAATTTTACATTTATTATAAAAATAAGTAAAATACTTGTATTACAGCTGAAATTCAATGTATAAATCATGAATTATTTTCATTCTTATATGTATGTATATATATATTTTTAATCCATAGTTACTTTTCTTGTCTTTTATACGTTTTCAAACCTATTAATGTAGATAATATAAAAATTTAAATTTTGTTTCTAAAGCTAGTTAAATAACATAACAATCAAAAGAAATTATTATTTAAGAATATACACATTTTATTATAAAAAAA
>NW_013637287.1:0-331 GCF_000695525.1 Brassica oleracea var. oleracea
CCCAAAATGGCTTGGGTAGTTTAGCATGAGAGAGCATGCACCGAACTTTTTCTGTGATCGCTCGATTCATTCTTTCTGCTAGCCCGTTCAGTTGTGGCGTCTTTGGTGGTGTCTTCTCCATCCTGATTCCATGAGCTTTGCAAAACGCTTCAAAGGGACCTCGGTACTCTCCACCATTGTCAGATCGAACACACTTGAGTTTTTGACTCGTACTTCCCTCTGCTTGGGCTAGAAATTCCTTGAAAGCATCTAGAACTTGATCTTTTGACTTCAAAAGGTATACACATACCTTTCTTGAATGGTCATCAATAAAGGTGACGAAATATGATGC
>NW_013637288.1:0-331 GCF_000695525.1 Brassica oleracea var. oleracea
AAAAAAAGGCCAATCTGAAATAGATAAACATAGAATCACTAGAGAGATTTAAATCAGGTTTTCAACTGGTTCATGTTATTTGTATCAACTAAGCATGAGCCACCAGTGGCCTTTTATCTAAAAGAAGGAATAATTGCATGTATGAAAGTTCACTGAAACCAAAAGCACCGAGCAGAAAACATGATTTCAGTATGTAAAATGTGAAGAGAAGGAACCTGATCCGAGGACTCTCACTATGCAACCAGCTGCTTCTTGGATGGCTTTAACTGTAGCTCCCTGTTTTCCAATCAAACTTCCAGCCTGAGATGCTGGAACCAGTAATCTTGTTGAA
>NW_013637289.1:0-331 GCF_000695525.1 Brassica oleracea var. oleracea
GTTTTTACAAGTTAAAATCCGATAAACTCTAACCCTATATCTATAAAACCTAAATAATATAAGCATCAGAATTAATTAAACTATAATTATCAAATCACATATTAAAACCCTAATCGAATATTTTGAAATCAAAACTGTTTTCGGTTTTGATCATTGAGGTTTTAAATCTGATTGAATCAATCTGATGCTATGTTGCTAGAATTGTTTGACCGTTAAATTGATAGATTTATTTTCTCATCCATCTTGGTTAATTGTTCATCTGATTTAAAATTGTTTAAACCAAACAGCCTGTTAAAACATTGATTGAATCCGATAAGTTGCTAGCTTGCTT
>NW_013637290.1:0-331 GCF_000695525.1 Brassica oleracea var. oleracea
TTATAGTAGGCAAGAGAGTTCGTGGAAATGTTAAGTGTCATGGAGATTGTCACATCCCGGTTCTATCAAACCGAAATGGTTTTGTTTTTCTTGATTATTAACTTGATTTAGACCAAAGCCCATTAGCCTTTATCCTTCTTTTCTGGCCCGTGTAGTAAACCCTAAGGGTTCCTCTTATTTTCCTATAAAAAGGAGCCTCCTCATTCTCTTCTCTCCCATTAGAAATCAGAGCGAAGCCTTGCAGAGTTCCAGAGAGATCTGAAAACCCTAGCCGTCAAGATTTTTCTTTTCTTCTCTCTCCTTCTCTCTCGCCTGCGTCTCTCTCTCTCTC
>NW_013637291.1:0-331 GCF_000695525.1 Brassica oleracea var. oleracea
TGGATAATGGCACTGCACTCGTGGGTAAGGATCATCATGCCCTCCATATCTTTCTTCTTTGCAGCTCCAGCATCTTTCAAGAATTTGCTGTATTGAGGAACCAGCATAAAAACATCAATGATGGGCATTGTGATCTGAACTTCACTCATTTGTTTCTCAAAGAGTGCCTTATACTTCTCCAATAGCTGTCTTTTGAATCTTCCAGGGAATGGTAGCTTTGGCTCATAGGGAGGAGGAACAAAAGAGGAGTCCTTTGTTGGAGTAGCAGTTTCACCATGTTTCATTGTCCTCTTCTCTTCTCCAACCTTTTCTTTACCCTTAGCTTCAACAA
>NW_013637292.1:0-331 GCF_000695525.1 Brassica oleracea var. oleracea
CCTCAATACAACAGGTTCCTGAAAGATGTTGTAGCTGCAAAGAAGAACGAGATGGAAGGCATGATGATTATTACCCATGAGTGCAGTGCCATCATTCAGAGGCTTGATGTTCCAGAGAAGTTAGAGGATCCAGGATGCTCCACACTACCTTGTGCTCTTGGACCTATGGTATTTGAGAAATGTCTCTGCGATTTGGGAGCTAGTGTCAGCTTGATGCCTTTGTATGTTGCAAAGAAGCTTGAATTCACTCAGTACAGGAAGTGTAGACTCTCTCTGGTGTTAGATGATCGTTCGGTGAAGTACCCTGTGGGCATCTTAGAGGACCTCCCTG
>NW_013637293.1:0-331 GCF_000695525.1 Brassica oleracea var. oleracea
TGGTTTGGCGACTGAGTTGACGAGAGGAACCGACTGTTGTAATTTGATTGCAGCGATAAGCAGCTCCCTTGCAGCTCGTTGGTCTCCACGGATCGTCTGTGTTGTTCCGTCTTTCCCGGGAAACTTTACACACTGGTGATAAGTAGAGGGAATGGCCTTCATGAAGTGTAACCAAGGGGTGCCGAGGATAGCGTTGTAAGGCGCCTTAGCCCGGATAACAGAGAACTTAACGGTCTTGGTTACGTCCCCTGCATAAACCGGGAGACGTATTGTCCCGATCATCCGTTCCGAGGAACCGTTGAACCCCGTGAGAGTGCGTGAAGAGGGCTTC
>NW_013637294.1:0-331 GCF_000695525.1 Brassica oleracea var. oleracea
GCCCTCGATGCGGGCTATACCAGAATCTGTATTAAATCAGATTGTCACGCCCTTGTTGCTATTATCTCCTTGAAACAACACCCGGCGGATCTCCACGGAATCACTCGGGACATCGAGCATCTATCTCTCTCCTTTGAATGTATCTCCTTTGTTTTCATTTCCAGAAACTTGAATTCGTCGGCTGATGCCCTTGCGAAATCATCTCTGTACTCTGCCCCCACCAACTAGTTTGCTTGGTTGGGTTATTATCTATAATATTCAGTGTTCAAAAAAAAAAAAAAAAGCTAACAAACGTTTAGTCAAGATTTCTATAGAATTTATTACTTTGATT
>NW_013637295.1:0-331 GCF_000695525.1 Brassica oleracea var. oleracea
GGTACCCCCTCAGGCAGGACAACGTTCTAAGGATTTGTATCTCAGATCCTTTATAGACCAGAGTCGTACTTCAGACCCGAGCGGGAGTTGGCTTTTATGTGGCGGACTTGGTCTTAGCGATGCTTCCTTGGACCCTTAAATTTGCTGGAGATGACGGGGTCTGGAGTTTTGATGATCTTTTCTGGGAGGTTCTTGAGTTCGCTGGCTTGGTGCGGGGCTTCATAGAGAAGGACCTCTGGATTCCGAATACTTGCCAGAGAGGAGCATGAATTCTTTCCCTTTTCGAAAGATCTCCTCATAAATATAGGAGATCCGTTGATATCTCACGCGC
>NW_013637296.1:0-331 GCF_000695525.1 Brassica oleracea var. oleracea
TTCGGCTTCTAGCCATTTGAACTGACGCGTGAAAAGCTTTGGTATTCATGTCTCCACATTTTAGCCATTTATCCTGGCTTCTTTGGAACCAAAAAGACTCCTCATCTCTAATAGCTTTCACCAACTCAATCTTGAGCCTCTGGATTCTAACCCGAGAAGGAAAACGACCAGATTCTTCAGCCTCCAACTCGTTCTGAATTCTCAAAATATTTGCTTTTGCATTCAGACTGAAGCTTTTCTTCCATTCACATATTCTGGTTCTACAATTCCTGATCCTGGCAGCAAACCTCAAATTCGACTGCCCTCTATGACCCCTCCAGGCTTCTACAAT
>NW_013637297.1:0-331 GCF_000695525.1 Brassica oleracea var. oleracea
TATAAGTGTTATTCAAACCGCAAAACGTTGTTTTTGGTTTAAAACCCTTATTTCCTTCCTTTATGTCGATACAGTTACGAAGAAACCCTTATCTTCCTCGGAATTCCGTCGGTATTTCTATTAAAAAAAACCACTGAATCACGGCTATGTTAGTATTCAAATTTTCAATACCTTCAAGAGTCACTGATCTCGTGCATAAATCGCGGAAGAAACCACTTATCCCTGCAATTGCTTCATGAACATTTCGTGGAAATAGTTCCTTGAAGGCAAACGGAAGGAGATGTTGCATCATTACATAGCAATCGTGGCTTTTCAAGCCAGTAAACTTTCC
>NW_013637298.1:0-331 GCF_000695525.1 Brassica oleracea var. oleracea
CCTCTTAGTGGTGAATTATCATGAATTATCATGGTATTTGGGGATTTCTATCTGATTGATTTCGAGATGATCAAGGTGGCCGGTGGGGCTGTTCTAGGTCGAGATTCATAGGATCGAGATCGGTTCTTGGAATTCTGACTTGACCATTCTCTGAGTTAAGATTTATCATGAATTATCATGAATCCTAATGAGTTTTTAGGGATTGATTTAGAGATGGTCCCTTGGGCCGGTTTGGCTGATCTGGGCCGAGATCTATGGGATGGAGGCCGGTTCTGGGAAATCTGGGCCGAGATCTATGGGATGGAGGCCGGTTCTGGGAAATCTGATTGAA
>NW_013637299.1:0-331 GCF_000695525.1 Brassica oleracea var. oleracea
TTTCTCCTCACACCTTTTGAGTACCCTGCACAAGTTTGACAAACAGAAACTAAAGGAGCTTCCATAGACATTGAAATCATCCATGAAAACCTCCATAATATCTTCAATCAGGTCAGTAAAGATCGACATCATGCAGTGCTGAAATGTTGCTGGCGCATTGCACAGGCCGAATGGCATTCTCCTGTATGCGTACGTTCTGTATGGGCATGTGAAAGTCGTCTTCTCCTGATCGTCTGGATTGATAGGGATCTGAAAGAAACCTGAATAACGTCGTCTTCTCCTGATTGTTTGCTTAGATTAGGAAAGTTTGTGTATTCTTGGTGTTATAGAT
>NW_013637300.1:0-331 GCF_000695525.1 Brassica oleracea var. oleracea
TAAAAGTGCCATCGATTTTGCAAAGAATCCGGTTTACCATGCTCGGATGAAGCACATACATCGTTGGTATCATTTCATCAAATCAACGTTGGAAGATGAAATGTTGGTGCTTGAGAAGATCCCAGGAAGCAAGAATCCGGCAGCCATGTTGACGAAGGTCGTGCCGTATGATAAGCTGAGGTTGTGTGCAACCTCAGTTGGCTTGTTGGAGTAACAAGTCGGGGAGACCTGCTACATTGATCAAGGTGTGAAGACAGATTGAAATCAGTCTTCAAGTGGAAGATTGTTAGTCAAAGAAACACGTTTTTTGTGTTGGCCGGTGATGGACGGT
>NW_013637301.1:0-331 GCF_000695525.1 Brassica oleracea var. oleracea
ACTATTCAACCATTATACCAAAGATTACAAAAAAATCCTAAACCTTGAACAAGTAAACATACTAATTTAGTCAAACAAGTAAAGCTAAATATCAAGACTTTACCCTGTCTATCTATCCCTCACCCTGAAGCCGATATGATAGTAGAAACAGACGTTTCAGAAGTAGGTTATGGCGGTATCCTTAAGCAAAAACTACCCAATCAGTCCAAAGAAGTGATAGTTAGGTTTCATTCCGGAGTATGGAAAGGACTCCAAACTAACTACTCTACTGTTAAGAAGGAAGTTTTTATCAATTGTAAATTGTATTTCAAAATTCCAGGACGATTTAATA
>NW_013637302.1:0-331 GCF_000695525.1 Brassica oleracea var. oleracea
GATTTACAACGAAAGTATTTACGTGTGCTTTACATCGAAATCATTACTTGGGCTTTACGACGAAATCTTACGTGTCGTTTACGACGAACTCTTTCCCTGCGCTTTACGAGGAATATATTTCGTCGCAAACGTAACGAGTCGTTTACGACAAAACCTCCGTTACGACGGACGTTAAACAACGAAACGTCTTTCGACGTTAATTCGTCGTAACGCCCCGGTTACGACGAATTTACAACGAATACTGCCCTAGTAAAAAATATGTTTTCTTGTAGTGTGAATAGGTTAGACAGAGATGGTAAGACTCCCGTCTTCTCGAACTACAAAAAAAATT
>NW_013637303.1:0-331 GCF_000695525.1 Brassica oleracea var. oleracea
CAGTCCAAGGCGTATATCTCTACAACCAGAAGGACTTTCAACATGAACCCAATTTTATTGGATTTTACACTCAAGAAGGAGTCTATCCCAATTGGAATCGAGCCAAAATATTCACGGAGCAAGAAGTTATGAATTTTACAAGTCAGAAGTTTCCCAGCCCGTCCATCTGCGAGTACCCGACTTTAGAAGAAGATTCAAGCTCAATTAAAGAGCGACCTGAAGCAAAGCCCATTATCGGAGTCAAGAGGAGTTTATCAGATTTCCAGAAAGCCCAATATCAGGAAAAATGGCCACGGAAATTAGGAGTTATGATCAATTCCTCAGAACCGGC
>NW_013637304.1:0-331 GCF_000695525.1 Brassica oleracea var. oleracea
AGTGATCAAAGTAACTATAATAATAATAAAATGGAAAAGACGGAAGTATAGTTCAGAATCTCAAAGAAAAAGTTAAAAAAAGAACCAATGAAGAAACCCTCAGAAGTTGCCAAGAATCTACAGCAATGGTTCCTCTAAAACCTCCATGGTAAGTAACCCAAGAGGGAGCCCCATTTTCTCACCGTTACAGATTACTAAAACTTTAATCACTGGGAATCTTGACATAGTTTCAAAAACATATCAGACTTAACTTCTAAAAAAAACAAATTAAAAATCATAGTGCTTTTAAAATGTATCTAGTGACCTCAAATTTTAGCTCAAGTGTTGAATG
>NW_013637305.1:0-331 GCF_000695525.1 Brassica oleracea var. oleracea
AAGTTGAGAACGACCCTCTGAACGGTTTTGATCATTGTTGACAACACTCAAAGCCTTATCTGGAGCCTGTGAACACACGCAAATGGTGAGGAGAGGAGGGAGTTGGCCGGAATCCATTCCCAAGGGCCAATGCAGCCTTAAAGGGAGATTGGTGTGGAAAGCAGTTTCATGGGGAACAAAGAGGGAAGTGATGCACGACCTTTGGATGGTGATTGATCATGGATGATAATGTCTAAGGCTTCCTCTTTGTCTTGGGAACACACGCAATTGGTTAGGAGAGAAGAGGGAAGGCTTGACTCCACTCTCAAAGGCATGAACAGCCTTGAAGATG
>NW_013637306.1:0-331 GCF_000695525.1 Brassica oleracea var. oleracea
TAACATCTCATTCAAAGTTCATATTTTGAATCTACTCAAATTGATTTTTTTTTATAAAATTTTATATCAAGCAAACAAAATATGCCAAGAAAAAAATCAATATATTATTTTTGATGAAATTTCAAATTTATTGATCTATAAAAAAAAATGTTATTTACAAACGCACAATGCTTTTAAATAAAAGAATAGCCTTAGTGTGGTATGGACACTAAAGTGTGACTTGGAACCATCCTCTTATTAACCCCTCCAGTTGTGGCCCGGTTTGTATCTGAGTGAACATATCTGATTTCTGACTGCTTTATCTATGCGTCGTTGCAATTGATCAATAGAG
>NW_013637307.1:0-331 GCF_000695525.1 Brassica oleracea var. oleracea
GACGATTTTTTCCCTCAGAATCCTTGATGTTTTCTTGTAGTGTTTGTATACAAGATAAAAAGCTAGAACATCATATCTATCTATTATTATAAAAGAGTGTTTTTCTCTCTCCAGGGCGTGCCACGTCGGATTCCAGCTAGATAAGTCGTTTCACGACGTGCTGACAAGTGTCCCGTTCTGTAAAGTACATCGTTTCATTTAAGTTCTTCCGTCATGGGCTTTGTTTTTGTATGTTGGGCTCTGAAATTAGAAGGTGTATCCGGCCCAGTTAGATTGATTCTGCGCTCCAACCCTAATTATGTTCTACGAAGATCATCTCTCTTCTTCGTGC
>NW_013637308.1:0-331 GCF_000695525.1 Brassica oleracea var. oleracea
CAAATCATGTAAGGACCCTATCCCACTCTCTTAGGTCCTATTTGTTATGTTTTAAAGTAGATTTGATGATTTTAGAAGTTTTTTTATAGATTTTTGTTAGGGTGATTGGGTAGAATTGTGATTTGTTGTGTAATAGGTTTAGAATTGTGATTTGGTTGTGTTGAATTGATTTAGAACTTTTTTTTAATAAATTGTTTAGTATTTTTGTATTTACAAAACGTTTTTTTATATAAATTCGATTTTACAAAACATGTTTTGTATATAAATTTGATTTTTGGATTTATAAAAATGATTTCATATTTATAAAAATATTTATATTTATTAAAACTAA
>NW_013637309.1:0-331 GCF_000695525.1 Brassica oleracea var. oleracea
ACAGCACATCCTTTGGATGGAATGTGGAGTAGGTCTTATATAATAAATAATAATGTGTCATCCTTTCACCACATAGTTCAAGACTATAAGCAATATCCATCAGAGCAGAATTATATTTGTCCACGGATTCAAAATCCTGGAATCTGAGGATCTCCCATTCATGGTTGGCATTTTGCTACGATGCCGGTTTGAACCTTTTTCTTAACTGTAACCAAAGGTCACAAGGATCCTCAACATTGAGATACAGGTTTCTTAGTTCTTCAGTGAGATGATAACAAATAATCGTTATAGCTATATGCCTTTCACTGTCAATGATATCATTGTACTCATT
>NW_013637310.1:0-331 GCF_000695525.1 Brassica oleracea var. oleracea
AAAATGACTTAGTCTCAAGCAAGTGACTAAATCTCAATGTTTAAATCCACTCAAAATTTGGCAACGGTGCCAATTTGATATTAGGAGTTTTCAAGGCTCCTAAGACAAATGTTGTAGTATAAATGATTGTCGAACCAGTTCTGAGGGATATCAAAGCACCGAGAATGCAAGTACTCACTTAATCTAAGTGCAACCAATGATTTAGATGGGTTTTAAACTACTACTAATACTAGAAAGCAATTACAAAATGATATTTTCTTGACTAAGAGAAAAGAGAACTCATTGGTATAGGGATTAGACCTTGGGTGATCAAGTTTCGAACTAAGGATGG
>NW_013637311.1:0-331 GCF_000695525.1 Brassica oleracea var. oleracea
TCTCATTGCTCAATTGACCTATTGGTTCAGTTTGGACTACTTCCTCACTAATAAACTCGGTAAGAGAAGACTTACCTGCTTCCGGCTGGGCGGTGTCGATCGATATCGGGAGCTCCGTGTCAGTCGATTCTTCGGTCTCCACGTCGCTCGATAACATTACATCTTCATCGATCGATGCTCGGCCGAGTTCTATGTTCTCCATTCTTAGTGTATGCATAGACATGGAAAGAAAGAAAACTTAGCAAGTTTTTCGTACCAAGTCTGTACTAAATTCTAAATTAAAATTGATATCATTCAAATTACCCTAAGGAGTGAATTACTCTCTCAAATA
>NW_013637312.1:0-331 GCF_000695525.1 Brassica oleracea var. oleracea
ACAGAATCTTGATCGTCAGGACCTTTGGTAGCGGCAGCAGTCGGGTCTTCCGCCCAAGTAGAAATAGGGGCAAGAGAGTCTACAACAGGAAGTGGAGGAACATCTGTATCCCCAACTTCGTAGGTCGTCTCCTCCTCAGCGGGACGTGGCAGCGACGCCTCCTTGATTCCATCGTTATCCTCCTCTCCATCCTCTCGTCCTTCGGAGGAAGAATCCGAGACGAGCACAGGAACCTCGACACCCGCGTTCTCGGTCTCAAGACAAGCACGGGATCCTCGACGCCAACGTTCTCGGTCTCTCCCTCTCGAACCAGAGTGTCGCCCATCTCGAG
>NW_013637313.1:0-331 GCF_000695525.1 Brassica oleracea var. oleracea
CTGGTACGGCTGAATGGCTGAACCTCAGCTGGACTGATCTGATCGTCTTAGTCACTATGCTGAGTCTGCTCCACGTCCTGGTCCAGGTCCTGGGTTCTATCATTCCCTCCCTCTTCAAAAGGATTTGACCACAAATCCGGATCATCTGCGCAAAAAGGAGATAAATCAGAAACATTAAAACTTGAAGAGATATCATATCTCTCCCTCTTCAAAAGGTTTTGACCACAAATTCAGATCATCTGCGCAAAAAGGAGATAAATCAGAAACATTAAGACTTGAAGAGGTATCATACTTACCCTGAAGATCAAGCTGGTAAGCATTGTCATGGAGT
>NW_013637314.1:0-331 GCF_000695525.1 Brassica oleracea var. oleracea
AGGAAATGCCTCGAAATGTAACTTCCAAATAATGATTTCCAGGTCAAAACATTGCATGTTAACCTCCACAATGGGATCAACAGATCTGCAGATACCGCTACATGTCGAGTCGAACGCAGCTACACATATGTTCCCTGCTTGTGCCTTTCATTCACAATCTGCAATTCTCCCAAGAACCAGAATCAATGTTAAATGAGGTAAAAGTTTTCGAGTCACTACAGACTTTGTATAGCCAAGCCCAATAAACCAAGCACCCAACGTAACATCCCCACTTGCCTATTTAAGCAGAAAATGACTTGATCATTATATAGTAGCACCGAGAAGTTAGATG
>NW_013637315.1:0-331 GCF_000695525.1 Brassica oleracea var. oleracea
TATTAATCGGGTGTCAATGCAAAACTGAACAACTATTCAAGTGCAATAAGGTGCAGTCTAGAACTCAGATCACTCAGCTAGAACAATACACTATCGTGGTCTTGCTCCCTTTGCAGATCGGTCTTGCATCCTAAGTTCTCACTTGGAACAAGACGCGATAACAAGCCTTAGAGACAAGATCTGATTAGTTCACTTAATACCCTAATATCTACTCTAGCTGATTGGGGATACAAAGCTCATTCAATATATGCCAATTTATCTCCTAAGCGGTTAGTTAGGTGATCAAATCAGAAATCGAACATTAAGTGATCAATTCAATATAAGCAGTAAG
>NW_013637316.1:0-331 GCF_000695525.1 Brassica oleracea var. oleracea
TCGGCGGAAAATACGTTTTTATGGGTTTGGCGGAAAAATACATTTTTCCGGTTTGATCGGGAAAAGTGTATTTTTGCGGTTTTGGCGGGAAAAGTGTTTTCGACGAGAAAAGTTTTTTTTCACGATTTTGACGGGAAAGTTTTTTTCGTGATTTTGGCGGGAAAAGCTTTTTCGTGATTTTGGTGAGAAAATTGTGTTTTCCGGTTTTGGCGGGAAATTGTGTTTTTCTGGTTTTGGCGGAAAAATGCGTTTTCCCGGTTTTGTGGGAAAATTCCGTTTTCCATTTTTGGCGGAAAAATTGTGTTTTCCGGTTTTGGCGGGAAAATTGTGT
>NW_013637317.1:0-331 GCF_000695525.1 Brassica oleracea var. oleracea
TTGAAGAATATATGATGGAACCTACGAACGGAAATAATGGTATCATCAACCACAAAATCTGTTTTTTTTGTACTACACATCCCGTAAGTATTCAACATCTGTAAAAAGAAAGATATACATTTGTATAGTATCACATGGTTTGAACCCTTTTTTTTACAGTAACGTCGTCATTAAGTGTGTCGCTTATGGTGCACTTGCTCATGTTTTCAATGATTTATGGAATTCTATAGATGCAGACATAATATTATGTGTTTTCTAGTGTTGGCAAATTAAATAGGGACAATGTAATCTATTGTATTTATTGTATATACAATAAATTAATCGGAGCTGA
>NW_013637318.1:0-331 GCF_000695525.1 Brassica oleracea var. oleracea
CTTTGACTCAAGAGAGAAATTAGAGAGAGAATTTAGGAACTAACTTTCTCCTACAGTTCCGGATACTTGTCTGAAAATCCTTGCATCCTGTGGTCGATACTCCCAAGGTAAAGCATTCACTTTTATATTTATGCTAAGAAATGAGGTTAGTAGAGGGGAATGTCAGACAGGATTTGCTGAGTTGTAGACTAGTTGAATTTGGTTGCTAAGCTAGGATAATGCATAATGTGCTTTTGTGATTATGATTTTTTAGATGTGGTTTGCGAAATTGTAGAGGTGATAACTTCTGTGTTTTAAATCTATAAGTCCCTGCTGTTTTCAAACCTCTTTC
>NW_013637319.1:0-330 GCF_000695525.1 Brassica oleracea var. oleracea
TTATTTTGGAATCAAACGGAATGACCCGTATTCCAATTCCAAATTTTGTTGATCCAGTTACAGCCTTAGAACAGCTTTAACGTGCAAGTTTAACAAAAATTCTTAATATTTAAAAAATATCAAAATTAAAAAAGAAAACGTACAAAAGTTCTAATATATGAAATTTTAGAACCGGTTATTAAGTTTATAAGACAGCTGTCAATTATCTATCAATTAAACAATGTTTTAACTGTTTTAACAAGCTAAAATAATTGTAATATTAATATTTTTATTTTCTTAGAAACTGTTACAGATTCTGACCTTTAATCATGCTCTTAACCTCTTCTTCTT
>NW_013637320.1:0-330 GCF_000695525.1 Brassica oleracea var. oleracea
CTTGTTTATCTCCATGAAGACTCTCAGCTAAAGATTATTCACCGAGATTTGAAGGCTAGCAACATCCTTTTAGACGTAGAGATGAACCCTAAGGTTGCAGACTTTGGGACAGCAAGGCTGTTCGACACTGATGAGACAAGAGCTGAAACAAAGCGAATAGCTGGAACCCGGTAAGAACATATCAATCAACTTTGAAGACACATAAATATGATCACCATCAATTTACGATATTAGTTGTATATATGCAGTGGATATATGGCTCCGGAATACATGAATTTCGGGGAAATCTCAGCTAAATCTGATGTATATAGCTTCGGTGTTGTGCTTCTA
>NW_013637321.1:0-330 GCF_000695525.1 Brassica oleracea var. oleracea
TCAGTGGTCGTTTGAGATAGTTTAACTCTCTAAACCAAGAATATTATATATTCGTTAAATCCCTCTAAATAATCATTGCTCGGTAGGCTTCTGAAGATATCCTCCTTGGAAAGTATTGACCTTATTTTCATCTACAAAATCTGCAATAACTTGAAATCAAGAATCTCATAACAGGATTGAAGCAATACAATAACAGCAGCTACACATAACTTACATAGAAACTATTTTACCTTATATCAATGCCTCCTTGGATCTTCTCAGTTGTAACCTGCACACATTAATAAAGAACTATTTCTTCTTACTAATGCTTTAAAAGAAAAAGAGAAGAGA
>NW_013637322.1:0-330 GCF_000695525.1 Brassica oleracea var. oleracea
GGCATCAGCGTCTTCCCCTTGAGAAGATCGAACATAACCTCTCTAAGTTCAATCTCTCGATTCTCAGCATGTAGCCTCCTTGCCTTCTCTCCGTCTTTCTGGATCCTCTCCAACAGATAACTCTCATGGTTATGCATCTTACTGAACCCTTGCGTCTCCACCACCTTCATAAACTCTGAGTGCACTGCTTCAGCGCCTTCCTTTGACGGCCAAAACTCCGGCTCCGCATTGTCGCAGCTCTTGATAACCGCAGAAACTTTGACACCGCAGAGAGTAGACAGCTCTTTGGCTTTCTTCATAAAACCTCTCTTCCTCTTCTTAAAAGTTTGG
>NW_013637323.1:0-330 GCF_000695525.1 Brassica oleracea var. oleracea
AAATAACAATAGCTAAAAAAAACAGTTATGCTTGTAAAGCATAGCATTAAATATTTCATATAATGTAAACTATCATAATATATTTCTAAGGTATTAAAAACTTTAGTAAAACACTTATCCACAGCAATTACCAAAATAAGCTATTGCTATTGTAGACGTCGCTACCATGGCATGCAATACGTATCATAATCAATTTGTAACAAAAAATAATTGTGCCGTAGATTCATTAATAACATCAGCTAATTAATGCTATCGTAAAGGAACATTTCGTAGCATCAAAGAAAAACGCTATTGTAAGGGGGCTACATATGATGGCTGCCGTATACACAG
>NW_013637324.1:0-330 GCF_000695525.1 Brassica oleracea var. oleracea
TTAACTAATTATGTGATCGTCTTTATTTGCTAAGAGTATTATTTGGTATTTTTATTATGTTATGTAGTAATAAGTGATATGCTAATATATTATGTGTTTGTTTTTTTAATAGTGTGTTGTTGTGGATATAATAATACTTATTATTGGTGGAGTGAGTTTGTGATGTAATGCATATTGAATTTCAATAATTCTACATTTAGGCATTTGTTGATTCTAAGGCTAATAGTTTCTGGGTAAAATTAATATTTTTTTCCAAATATTTGAACATTACTTTCTTAAGATCTTTTGTGCTCTCTCCCTATATTTTTACATTGAGCCGTCACCATCTAT
>NW_013637325.1:0-330 GCF_000695525.1 Brassica oleracea var. oleracea
TTTATTTTGACAAAATAACACTAAAACGAAGCATATTAAAGTTCTAAATATACTTTATATTTTATTAAAGTGAAATTTTCTTAGATAGTTTTTTAGTTTATTTTTACAAAAGTAGTTTTCTAAAGAGGAAAATGACTAAAATATGTTTTATTTTTTGAAGACTATTGTTGTGACAAAAACCTAAAAAAAAAACTATTTGAGAGAATTGTCTTTTATTAAATCTAGAGATGGTTATTTGAACTTGAAATTTGTATATAAAGTTCAAATTTTATTTTAAGACAATTTATATATGATTTAAAATAATATTATTATTTGTTATATGTTTTGATT
>NW_013637326.1:0-330 GCF_000695525.1 Brassica oleracea var. oleracea
ATTGAAGGCCAACTTGACATTAAATCTATTATTCCTCTGTATTCCATTTCAGTAGTGAAGGGTGCTAGCTGCCACACCTCCTGTGCGTACTGACAGTGGAAGAGAAGATGAAGAATAGATTCATTGTGCTCGCACCTCTTACACTTTGGATCAACGTCTAGGTGTCTCTCTTGCAGGCGCTCTCCCACGGGTATTGCTCTCTTTAGAAGCTTCCATGCAAAATGTTTAACTTTTGGGGCGCAGTCAAGGTTCCAAACGTTCTTCTTCCAATCGAAGTCTGCATCCTGCGGGTTTCCATTTTCCAGTTCAACGGACACTGCATAATATCCT
>NW_013637327.1:0-330 GCF_000695525.1 Brassica oleracea var. oleracea
TTGTAGTACAATATCCCTGTTATCCATATCTAGAGAGAAATCCCCTGGAATGAGAGCAACAACTTCAGAAGCTGTGGGAGTATTATATGTCCTCCCATCCTTAGATCGATCACTTACAATCCTCATATGAAATGAATCTTCTGGTTGTATTTTAAATCAATCTCTCGCTGTTCTAAACTTCTTAACATATGGATTCACTTCATCCAACATCTTAATCAACTTCTCAATAATATCTTTCCTCAGAGTATCCTTCTTATTGGTCTGTAACCCCTGTCTACCAGAGCTGCAAAACAATGAATAAAAGATCAGAATTCTAACTACACTGTATAT
>NW_013637328.1:0-330 GCF_000695525.1 Brassica oleracea var. oleracea
TGCAGGCTGTTTGACAATCAGGTGTATGGTGTTGTTCATGGACTTCTCATGGGTCATAGAGAGAATCTATGGCCGCAAGCTCAGAGCTTATTCATCAAAGTAAAGGAAATGGATGGTTCGAACGCTTCTTCCTTTGACCTCTGGCACTTTGTTCAGGTATATATCACACAGATATTGTAGAGGCCCAAGTTTTGGAACAAGGCGCCCAGGAGGTTGCGCATGAGGGAAGATCTAGACAAGTTTGAGAGAAATTGTGGTCCAATTCTTGCTTGAACGTACACCTTCCAAGCTCGGTTTAGAGCCCCACTACTATGTCTACTATGTTTTTTT
>NW_013637329.1:0-330 GCF_000695525.1 Brassica oleracea var. oleracea
TCACTAAGCATGTACACTCCTCACACGCTCTCACGCCTGACTACTCTGATCTTAGTTCTACGTCGACGGTCTCTGGTAAGGTTCTCTATCCCATCGCTCAATGCTTGTCTGACTCTGGTTTTTCAGCTAGCCATATCGCTTTCATGGCAGCCGTCCTAGACAGCAATGAGCCAAAATACTTCAAAGACGCAGTCTTGATCAAAGAATGGTGTGAAGCGATGCAACTTGAGATAACTGCTCTTGAATCAAACCATACATGGGATTTAACTGATCTACCTCCCGGGAAAAAGGCAATCAATTGCAAGTGGGTGTATAAACTCAAATTCAGAG
>NW_013637330.1:0-330 GCF_000695525.1 Brassica oleracea var. oleracea
CTATTTGATTTCTATTTCAATTTGATATAGTTGAAGAAAATCTTAAGTGAGAATAATTAATATTTTTTACTTCTAAGAGTATTAGATTTTAATATTATTACTCTAACAAATTTTTCATGATAATAAGTTAATACACCCACCTCCAAGCTAAACCAATTAAAAATAATGTGATAAAGTTACAAAATTTATATTTTAAAGTAATATATAAATAGTTTTAATAATGTCAAAAATATTAATTTGTATATATTATATAACAACAAATGATGTTTTATAATACATGTTTGTTTCAGTTTATATTAGTTTTTCAATTTATAATGAAAGTTTCTTTAA
>NW_013637331.1:0-330 GCF_000695525.1 Brassica oleracea var. oleracea
CCTTTAACTGATCACTTCCTGACTTTCAGAAATCATGGACCAGCTGGAGAAAAAAATGTGTTCTTTGTAGAGCAGGGAAGGACACATGCGTCATAAACGGAGAGACGGTATATAATAAATCCCTACTGATTTAATTTATTTTCACCAACAACTATACCCTAAATACAACCTGTCACCATGAAGCGAATTAAAGTTTGTGAAAATGGATCTGATGGTAAAGTACTAAAGCTGCTCCAAAAGACGGGAAAGCTATTACTTCTCAAGACTACATGTACATGAAAGTGTGAGACTCTAGCTTATTACTCTAAGTTTAATACATATGCAAAAGGG
>NW_013637332.1:0-330 GCF_000695525.1 Brassica oleracea var. oleracea
CAACTTCATAAAACACTATGCTGCAAAGGTTCTTCTTCTTCTTCTCGTTCATCACCTTCACTGAAAGTTGAGAAACTTGATACCATAAGCGAACACAAAAACAAACAGCAGTATCCATCCGATGTGGACAGCAGCTGCTACTGGTAAGAAGTCGTGTTCGAACTCGAACCCATCTTTCAGCAACTGTTTCAGACTCGTCTCTCCGACTCCACTTGTCCGCGAGAAGCATGAGCGAGATGTGATGAGTCCGTACAACGTCCAAGCCATTTAATATAAACCAAAAAAAAGAATCAAAAAAGGAAACAAATTATGGCATTAAATTCAACGTTT
>NW_013637333.1:0-330 GCF_000695525.1 Brassica oleracea var. oleracea
CATCATTCTCTATCACAGACATCCTGTTTTTTGCTTTCCTTCCTTTAGTGGTAGCATGAAAATAACCAGTGTTTGAATCCCCTAGAGTTAACCAAAGAATTCTGCTTCTCTGCTTCCAAAATTCTTCTTTCGCTTTGTACAGGAGGAGAAGCTTCTTATTGATTTCTCTAATTAGCTCTTCATCAGCTGATTGGTCTGTCATAGCTTCCTCGAGGCGTTGCTTTAGGGTCTCTAGGGCCTTGCTGCAGTTTTCGTGGTGAGTTTTGCTCCAGTTGCAAATAGCCTTTCTGCACTTAGCTAGTCTAAACTCCACTGCGAGGTTATCCTGAG
>NW_013637334.1:0-330 GCF_000695525.1 Brassica oleracea var. oleracea
TCGACTGCCTTCTCTGATCATAAATTCCAATCTCGCAAATTCTCATCCGGTGGATATAAATGGTATTGATCTGCTAATCATTTAGCACCAGAGTTATCAATACATCAGTTATCCTTAAAAATTGTCTTATCCCTTATATATTATTTTAGGAGCATTATAGTTAATTAACCTTGAGTTCATGTGTGATTTACATGAGTGTCATTTTTTAGGTGTCACTTTCACAAGCTCTCTCACAACAAAATTTTAAAAATCCTTAATTAACTAGACAATTTACAACAAGTGGTGTTGGGTCCCTCCTAGATGGAGAGGACCAATTAGGGTGAACTTAAG
>NW_013637335.1:0-330 GCF_000695525.1 Brassica oleracea var. oleracea
CCGTCCATGATTCCATAAGCCATTTTGCCTACAAAAGAAAACAACTTAGATGTGACTGTGAGCATAGAAATCTTGAGGAGATGGTAAATGAGAAAATAAGTATATTTTAAACAAACAGATCAAAGTATGTTATCATCAAAAACCAATAAAACAACACGTATGCTAATAACTCCAAATAAGCAGACCTTGTAACTTTGGATCAAACACACAATGTAAAGTCAAGAAGAAACTGCACTAATAGAAAACTCTAGGCACTACAGTCAAAGTTTAAGCTCCTTAGGCTTAAGGAACCTTTTACAAAAAAAGAAGGTATGCATAAGGCTCCTTGCA
>NW_013637336.1:0-330 GCF_000695525.1 Brassica oleracea var. oleracea
CTGGTAAATCGATTCGACGTAATTTCGTCGTAAATGGAAAAAGACGGACCTGGTAACTTCGTCATAAACGGAAAAACCTGGTAAATCGATTCGACGTAATTTCATCGTAATCAGACGCGGGCATGGTAACTTCGTCGTAAATGGAAAAACGTGGACCTGGTAACTTCGTCGTAATATTACGTCGCGTTTACGACAAAATGTTTTCTATATATTGAGACGCCGCTGCCTCGTTCATTCCTCCCAAATTCCTTTGTTGTCCCTCTAAGGTACACTCCCTTTCCTGTTCTATTTTTTTTTAAAGTTAGTTTAGGTGATTAATTAGTTAGGTAA
>NW_013637337.1:0-330 GCF_000695525.1 Brassica oleracea var. oleracea
AGGTAAGTAGGTAATTCTTGGTATCCATTCTCTGAAGAACCCATTACGAGATCTCTAGCAGCTATAAGTGTACGACGCGCTTTCCAATAATCCATCTGCAATATACAAAAAAAGTAACCCATTTAAAAGGAAGCAAAGGTCAGACAAGAAAGTATATTTGAGGCAAAAATGTAGTCGACCTTTGTTCCGAAGATCAGGTTCATAGCACTAGAAACGTGACGTGGCAAAATTGATGGTCCAACCCCACCAACATAGTCTTTGTACAAGAGTCCAAGAATTTCAGGAGTAGCTTGTCGGGAACGAGATGAACGTTCTGTTATGGAGCAGGTA
>NW_013637338.1:0-330 GCF_000695525.1 Brassica oleracea var. oleracea
CCCAAATGATCGAAACTGATTATACTGAGCGATTTTATATTTACTCTCATCAGAGGAAATCAAGCCTATTTTCTGATCCTTTCTCCTGCAATTTTCTAGTTTTTAATGGCGATTGACATAATTGTTATTGAGTTTGATTGCTAAGGTTCGTGGTTGTTTTTTGGTCATATAAATCCATATATCTTCATGGGCAACTATTGAAATATACTTTGGCGGTTTAGCTCTTTTTGGATTTGGTTCAAAAACCTCTGATTGTTTTGGGCGAGGAATGATGAGGAAGTTGAATAAAGCATCTCTCTAATTGTGAGTTAGAGCATCCGCAACGGCGGT
>NW_013637339.1:0-330 GCF_000695525.1 Brassica oleracea var. oleracea
CAGACTTTGCAGAAGCTGCAATGTTCGAAGCTGTTTCTTTCATCGACAGCATTTTTTTAATCTTTCTTCCTTAGTGAAAATAAAAATGTTACAAGAAGATAGCTTATGATTCTTCGTGTTTTGTTGTTCATGTGAACATGTCTCATAAAAATAGGCACTGCCTTCGCCACGTGGTAACTGTGACTATTATTTAATTACGCTCTTGGCAACACGTCAGCGAAACGTGTCATGAAACAAGAGGTGGTAGGCTTTGTTGCACCTCTTTGTCATACACGTGTAGTTGCGGTAGATCTCGTAACAGTTTGAGTGTTGACGCGTGTTAGGCTTTGG
>NW_013637340.1:0-330 GCF_000695525.1 Brassica oleracea var. oleracea
GTGTTAAAAAGTTAAGTTCAAACGAACGGCTGAGATCTGTCTGAATTCTCAAAAGGAAATACATATCGATCTAGATCAAGCATCAATACGAGTCGAGTTAAGGGTTTCGTCGGGAGCGCCTCCAGTGATGAAACGCAAGGAACATGAGAAGGGCAGGTTGGAGCCGATCCCTCTGAAGATGAAGATGAAGATGGTGACCCATCACCAAAAAGAAGTCTTTTGCGAGGAGTCAAAGGACAATGGCGTTGGAAGCGGCGACAAGAGCCCAGGTAAGCTGCTAAATGTCCTCCTCCCTTACGATATGGAGGTGGAGACACTGAGTAGATTGCC
>NW_013637341.1:0-330 GCF_000695525.1 Brassica oleracea var. oleracea
GGTTGGTCTAAAAAGGGCATCGGTCATCAAACTAAGCAACATGAACTCATATATATATATTAAGACCCCCTTTAGATTCTTTAAAACCGTAAATAAGAACTTCATTGTCAGTTAAAAATGACAAATCAGTGATTTTGAAGGCGAACACAACGTTTGAATCAATTGTGATAAACAAATTAGTTTTACACGAAACCAAATATGCAAGATAGAAGACCATTTAGATTATAATCACAATTTATTTAAGTCTGTATTCATCTTCCCTTTGCCTCACATTCCATCTATATATTTGGATGTTAAAAAACCAACAAATTTTGGGTTTTGATCATGAAT
>NW_013637342.1:0-330 GCF_000695525.1 Brassica oleracea var. oleracea
TTTTATCATACTCAAGAATACGAAAACTCAGTTGTAACATTATGAAAACCATCATGTGTTAGATAGCATGAAGTAGAAAATATTCAGAGTTTGATGCTTCTTCTATAGAACAACATAGTAGAGAGAGTATCTTAACAAATGCAGTAATTACATCCAATATTTAGTAAAGAGCTGTAGATTCTTTCACCGTTGGTTACAAACTAAATCATCATGCAACTAATCAGATACTTATAACATCATTTACCAAGCAAGAGTTATTCTAAAATAGTGGCAAGACAATCATGGTTAAAATTAGACAAGAATATGAAATAACAATCAAATAACCATGTG
>NW_013637343.1:0-330 GCF_000695525.1 Brassica oleracea var. oleracea
GATTTGCGGGTGCCAGCTCATGCACCATTCGCAAGATACACCGTCGAAGATTTGCTTGCCCATCCTGGACGAGAGGGTTTACACGTTCTGGACCCCGATAGACCCCCGGGTACTTATTGGTAAGTACATAAAATTATTAATTTAAAATTTAAAATCTTTGATCAATTTTTTTAACAAATTTGTTATATTTGCAGGTTTGGGGCTAACAACCGTGTTAGCCGGAGCGTTTCAGAGACGATGAAGGGATATTATGACGGCCCTTATCCCAACTGGACCATGACTTCCGATCACGTCAAGACGACGTGGTTTAAATGTTTTGCGGTAATTATA
>NW_013637344.1:0-330 GCF_000695525.1 Brassica oleracea var. oleracea
GCCTCTTTTAGAAAAATAAAGAGAAGATATTAAGAAACATAGTAAAATAGCTTCATTCACTAAAAAATGGAACATTGCTATATTTGTTCTTCCTTTTTACAACTGAAAAAGTTTAAAACAAAGTTGATAGAACATGATTTTTGTGGACTCTAAACTGAAGAAACCAAGGAATCACACCTTTGATCATGTTTCCGCAGCATCAGAGACGTCATAAATCATAAGAGCCTGCTGTTACTTCCTCTGCTAGACACAATCCGGTGAAAAGAGTTAGCAACCAAGAATGAAAACGTTAAGCAACAAAGAAAGCTAGGAACTTACATTCATTTGACT
>NW_013637345.1:0-330 GCF_000695525.1 Brassica oleracea var. oleracea
AATGAGACCAATGTCCCTTAGTACCGCATCTGAAACAAGCCTCTTCTCGCTTCTGGGAGGTATTTCCTTGGTGCTCTTTTCCCTTAGGGGTTTGCTCAGAGCGGACCCACTGGAATGACTTCCTATCTTGTGGATTGTACTTTCGTCGTCGTCCACGGTAGTTTTGACGACCGCGACCCCGAAAGGTATTATTTTCCTTGAGTGGTTTCTTCGCATCTAATGTGTTTGCTTCAGGAAACGGTTTAGAACCAGTTGGACGAGTCATGTGATTCTTGATCATTAACTCGTTGTTCTTTTCTGCTATGAGAAGCGCTACAATCAATTCCGAAA
>NW_013637346.1:0-330 GCF_000695525.1 Brassica oleracea var. oleracea
ATTTCAGATTTTATCTTGGATATTTCTTATTTCATTCAACAGTATTCATTCTTAACCCTTTTTTTTGGCTAAAATGTTAAGAACCGTGGATAACACACAGTATTCTTTTTGTAAAAAGAGAAAGAATAGTTTGCTATGTGTTCACCACATGGCTGCGTCTTAACCCATAATAATAAGGACAGAACTTAGGTTAAATTCACCCCACCCTTTAGAACCAATCAAAGTGATACATAGATTATTTATTAAAAAACATTAAACTAAATAAAAAATAGCTACAAAAAAGAAAAACGCTAATTTTAACGACGCTAACGCTTCCAGATAAACCCTAAA
>NW_013637347.1:0-330 GCF_000695525.1 Brassica oleracea var. oleracea
TTCACAAGTAGACCCTCTTCTTGACTGAACTCCACTTGAACTGGTCTGCACTAGAACTGATCTATCTTCACTTGAAAAGAGCCTTCTCCAAGTGCTGACTCAAAATCGGCAGAGTAACTGTTCTCGAAAACTGCCTAAATCACTCGAAAACTATCGAAACTCGATCTTTCTTTCTTTGCTTTTTCTCTCACGTTTTGAACTGACTTTGATGTGTTCTGGATGAGGAGAAATGGGAGGGGGTCGTGGGCTATTTATAGGAATTCAACCAATCAGGAACAAGCCGTGTGGCTGCCCGTGTGTCGCTTCGCATGGCTCCGGACGCATGCGCGG
>NW_013637348.1:0-330 GCF_000695525.1 Brassica oleracea var. oleracea
AGAGTTTAGAATACTTTAATACAAATGTAGAATGTGGTTAGAAATTTATAAACAACACTAAAGATTATAGGCCTCAGTATATTAACAATTTACCTAAAAACTTAGTATTTTGTAGGGGTTAAACAGATAGATTTTGAGAAAAAATAAAAAAATATGACAATATTGTTTTAATGCATAGTTGTATCATAAATTAACATATGATGATGGTGAGAGAGGTTTAGAACCTTTGTTGTCTCCGTTTCTCTAAAATAACGATTTTATTGTGGTTTATCCTTTGATATAGGGGTGATATGAAGTTTTACTAAATTAATTGATAAAAAACAAGAACAA
>NW_013637349.1:0-330 GCF_000695525.1 Brassica oleracea var. oleracea
ATATCGTTAGGATATTGGATGTTGAGATATTTTGCTTCTATATATTTATAGGTGGATCTACTGACTCACGAACTTATGGTGGATCTCCCCATTATTACGCGAGTCAAGTTAATTTTGAGATATTTTGCTTATATATATTTACAGGTGGATCTACTATAAAACGAACGGTAGGTGGATCTCCCTATTATTACGTGAGTCAAGATAATTTCATTAAAAGATCGAAAGGGTAAGATGGTTATGTTATATGACATTCTAGTAATAGGTCCAATAAGTCCAATATTTAAAAAATCACACATGAAAAGAAGTTGTGACTTCTCTTTTAATAGATAA
>NW_013637350.1:0-330 GCF_000695525.1 Brassica oleracea var. oleracea
TGCATTAAAACAGTATTTTCATATTTTTGATTTTTTTCTCAAAATCTGTGTTAACCCCTACGAAAATATTTAATTTTTTGGTAAATACTATATATACTAAGTCTATGATCTTTAGTGTTGTTTTAAAATTTCTAAACGTATTATACATTTGTATTAATGTATATCAAACTCTCTTTCATGATACATGGGTATCGTTCGAATTTTTTGTCAATTAATTTTGTAAAACTTCATAATAATCTCGAAATTGGTGAACTAACCACTATAAAATCGCTATTTTCAAGAAAAACGGAGACAACAAAAGTTCCAAACCTATTTGACCTTCATCATATG
>NW_013637351.1:0-330 GCF_000695525.1 Brassica oleracea var. oleracea
ATAAAACATACGAACCCGGCGCGTAGCGCCGGAATACCACTAGTTAATTATATAATCAAACTTTTATATTTAATTTCCATTCTGGGGTTACGTGGTATGTATGACTAGTAATAGCCTTGAGAGTAATTTTTACAAAACCATATAATACAATTACTATGCATTCTAGTACTAGTTTTGCACCTCTCAAAAGGAAAGCAAAGAATTATAATTTATTCCTTTTATTTAAGAGGAGAGGAAGGCACAAAGAAGAAGTAATGCTTCCTCTTAGACCAACCGCAACGGCGGTCCGTCACGGGTCCGTGGCCCAAATCCTTAGCTTTTTTACAATTA
>NW_013637352.1:0-330 GCF_000695525.1 Brassica oleracea var. oleracea
TGCCTCTTAGCTGACCACGACACCAGATTAGACCCAAGAATCGTACAGAAACCCGTAGTCGATCTCTTCGTTTCTTCACAACCTCCCCAGTCACTATCACAATATGCCATGAGAGACAAATCTTCATTCTTCTTGATGTGTAAACCATACTCCATTGTGCCCTTCAGATACCGGAGTATGCGTTTTAATAATGCAAAGTCGGTCATTGTAGGAGCATGCATTCTTTGACACACCAGATTGACTGCATACTGAATATCAGGACGCGTGATGGTGAGATACTGAAGCTTACCCGCAAGGCTGCGGAAGTATGTTGGTTCAGGGAAGAGACTC
>NW_013637353.1:0-330 GCF_000695525.1 Brassica oleracea var. oleracea
TCTGTGATAGAGGATGAAGAGGGCAAAGCGGTTTATAAGGAGCATGAAATAGGCAGAGTAATCACAAACTATTTCAACAAACTTTACTCTACGGCAGGAGCAAGCAACAGTGATGATATAGTAGCGCAAGCTCTAAGGCCAATCATCAGTGCAGATGTGAATGAAGTTCTGATCAAACAACCGTCACCGCAGGAAATCGGAGATGCAGTATTCTCAATTCACGCAGATAAGGCACCCGGGCTAGACGGGTTCTCGGCGAGCTTTTTCCAGTCCAATTGGGAGGCGATAGGGGGAGAAATTGTTGCTGAAGTCCAAGCCTGCTTTGAATCT
>NW_013637354.1:0-330 GCF_000695525.1 Brassica oleracea var. oleracea
TATATACATAGGACAATCACCAAAAAATTCTCAAAAAACTAACCCCACTGATGATGCGAGATCCTTCCGCAACGACTCTTGGCCTCGCCGATTCTTTCGTAGGAGGGGGAGCATCGAAACCCGGTGGCAGATCAGCAAAGAAATCATCGAAATCCGGAATAGGGACCTCGCTCGAACCACTCCCATCGCCGTAAGCAAGGTTCAGATCCCATCCTGGAAGCATAGAGTCATCCATCGAAAATTCTATGTCGCGAAGATCGACATCTTCTCCCTTCCGAGAGCCCGACTCTGGCACAGCTGTTGGAGCTTCGACGGGATTCTGGTCGTCAG
>NW_013637355.1:0-330 GCF_000695525.1 Brassica oleracea var. oleracea
ATCAGTTCATTCTCTTAATAAATAACACAAAAAGGTGATGAAAAAGAATTGTTAAACTCATTGTTGTACTTGACGGATTGTGACAAAAAAGTGATAAGAAACAGAAAAAATGAGATGAGAAACAGAATAAACAGAGAAGAAGAGAAAAGAGGAAGACGATAGAAGAGGGGAGATAACTTTTTTTAGTGAACCTTTTTTTAAAAGATCTATTTATCTTTAGCTCATAATAATTTCCAACATCTTGGTGTTAATTTTTTATTACTGTGGCTCCCTAAAAAGTTGTTGGTCCTGATCTCAAGGATACAACAGTTAGTGCAAACACTTATGGAT
>NW_013637356.1:0-330 GCF_000695525.1 Brassica oleracea var. oleracea
GGGTCTTGCCGTGGAAGAGTGTATCTTGGCTAAGCCGGCTCATCTTAGAACTTCCCCGTTCACGAGCATGAAACCCAAACTTACCTCAACTCTCACTTGGCTCACCACAACTAAGGTTCCAAGTCATCTCAGTTTTCAGAAATAATTTCGGTTTGGAACTCACCATCTTTGAGCACTGTCCGTAACAGGATCAAGCATGCTCTGATACCAACTTGTAAGACCCGATCCCGGCCGACTAGGCCGCGGTCGATGCCTCACGTCGCTCAGTCCATACCCAGACTGATCCTCTAAAAATTTTGCCCTTTATTTAAAATATCGCCCATTGGCGAG
>NW_013637357.1:0-330 GCF_000695525.1 Brassica oleracea var. oleracea
AATTTTTGAAAAATAATACCTATTCATTTACAACATATTGATGAAAACTTCTCAAAGAATACTCATCTACCCACAAATATTCTTGTTATCCTAATTTCTATATCACAAAATCTAAATCTACAATATTTCTCTAAAAATGAAAACTTTCCAAAAATAACAGTTTCTAAGAAAATTTTTGAAAAATAATACCTATTCATTTACAACATATTGATGAAAACTTCTCAAAGAATACTCATCTATCCACAAATATTCTTGTTATCCTAATTTCTATATCACAAAATCTAAATCTACAATATTTCTCTAAAAATGAAAACTTTCCAAAAATAGCAG
>NW_013637358.1:0-330 GCF_000695525.1 Brassica oleracea var. oleracea
CTAACCATATTTTACATTTGTATTAATGTATTCTAAACTCTTTTTCACGGTAAATAAACATCGTTCAATTGTGTTTATAAATTAATTTAGTAAAATTTCATATACTCCCTAAATTAGTGGACTAACCCTTATAAAATCGCTATTATCTAGAGAAATGGAGACAAAAATGTTCCAAATCTCTTTGACCATCATCATATATAAGTACATGATGCAACTATGCATTAAGACAATATTGTCATACTTTTTGAAATTTTGTCAATATCTATGATACTGAACGAAATTACGAAAATATTGAGTTTTTGGTAAATACTTTATACACTGAAGCCTATA
>NW_013637359.1:0-330 GCF_000695525.1 Brassica oleracea var. oleracea
GTAGAAGACTTACGGGTAAGTCTTCTGGTCTAACGGACGACTTACTTTTAATATTTTTTTTATTTTTTTTAAGGTATTCTTGGTGGGTTACTTTCGTTTGAGATTGTGGGTGGTTGGAGAAGACTCTGTGTGCTAAGGAAGTCATCTCACTAGTTTAAGGTATGAAACTGAAATTTTTTCCAGATCTGTTTGTGTAGAAGACTTACCCGTAAGTAGTCTGGCTGTAGAAGACTTATAAGTCGTCATCTTTGTTTGTTAAAAAAAGAACTAGAGAATACCCTAAACGACTTACTGATAAGTCTTCTAGGATAAATGGGTTAGTTTTGCATT
>NW_013637360.1:0-330 GCF_000695525.1 Brassica oleracea var. oleracea
GGAAACTGCAGCGATGATGTTGGAGGAACCGTCCAACTATGAAGTTGTCGGAGCAATTATTTAACATGAGCAATCAGAAAGAATCAGATCAAGAACTCGAGCTCCAAGATGGATTTCTCATCTCCTACTTCCCTATAGAAGAACCATTTGTCAATTAGTTTCAGATGATTCCCAGATTTAGACAACAAAAACACACCCTCAAAATATTATTAACAAAAAACCATATGTTCCTCTTTGGTTTCAAACCCAAACGTTTGAAACTTTGGGTGAAGGTGGTTGGCTTATTCGTCAAACACACTGAGATAGAGAGTTAAATCAAGGAGCAGTTGT
>NW_013637361.1:0-330 GCF_000695525.1 Brassica oleracea var. oleracea
AAAAAGTCGCAGCAAGGTTTTTGATTTTCTCAAGAACTGTGGCGTTTACATAGGCGTTGGCCTTAAGCGCAGTGGATGCTGGAGTTTTCTTACCAGCGTTGTTGCGAACTGCGATTTTCTCTTTCGTATTTCCAGACATTGTTTTGATCAAGCGTTTTGCGGCTATGAGTTAGAGTAATCCGTACCCCCCCCCCTCCTTCTAGCGCCAAACTGTGGGAACCGAAATTCGCACTGTATATTTACGTTTAAATTAGGAAACTAGGAAAATCCTAATTTCCCAGACGTCCCGGATCTCGGCGAGAGCCAACGGCAAGTGACCAAATATATGCG
>NW_013637362.1:0-330 GCF_000695525.1 Brassica oleracea var. oleracea
ACGACAAAGAGAACACATCCTCCCCGCTCGTCGACTAAGTCTATCACAGTGTAACTGATTCATTCAAGTAACCTGCAAAACCGTTTCGCGACTAGATCTTGGTGAAATAACCTTTGGTAAAACTCCATGAGTGACTCAGCGAAACTTTCATCAAAGAATAAAAACAAAAGCGAAAACGTTTCTCAAAAATCTGCGGAAACATCGTTATTTTGACATCTCCATATGTCGCGTCAATTTAATAAATTCGTAAAAATCGGTCGCCCGTTACTTACGCAAAAAATCGTTCGTATAATCAGATCATGTCATACGAAGTAACTTTCGAAAGTAAAC
>NW_013637363.1:0-330 GCF_000695525.1 Brassica oleracea var. oleracea
AAAGTGGCTCGGGGTAGTCCGGCAATTAATCACCTCCTCTTTGCCGATGACACCATGTTCTTTTGTCAATCTAAACCATCATGTGTCTCTGCCTTAATGAACATCTTGTCGACCTACGAAGCTGTCTCGGGCCAGAAGATCAACCCTCGGAAATCGGCCATTACTTTCTCTGCAAAAACACCAGCACCAATCCGTGCAAGAGTAAAGGAAACAATAGAGATTTCCTTGGAAGGTGGAGTGGGAAAATATCTGGGTTTACCCGAGCAGTTTGGACGCAAGAAGTGAGACATTTTTGCCTCTATACTGGATAGGATCAGGCAAAAAGCACAC
>NW_013637364.1:0-330 GCF_000695525.1 Brassica oleracea var. oleracea
TATTTTGAAAAATAAAGCTTTATATTATTAAACATTTACCCTCAGACGTATAGTTTAGATATAGATTTGTATTAGGAATAAGAAAATGAACTACAAATAGCTTACTCTCTATATATAGGGCTGGCCCTGACCTAAAGCCGAGTGCTTTAGGCACCAAATCAAATTAATAATTTACGGGCATCGCAAATTCACATCACAATTACCAAAATTTGTATATAGTCTAGCGGTTCTGCTGTAGACTATTCGGTCTAAGGTACGCGATTCGAATTATAAGGGGTGCCATTATTTATTTCGCTTTAGGCAGTACAAAGTACTGGGCCAGACCTATAT
>NW_013637365.1:0-330 GCF_000695525.1 Brassica oleracea var. oleracea
TAGTAATGAAATTAATGTTATTATACATTAATATATATATATATATAATCAGTTATCTTTTGCAAAATGAAAAAAATTATATTAAATTTTACTATTTTATAGTTATATCTATCATTTTAAAATAAAACATTGTATTTAACTAAATATGATAAAATTATTTTAAACTGATAAATTAATATATTTTATTTTCACTAGAAATATAATATGTTGGTAGAATGGGTTAACATTAGTAAATTAGATTATTCATGTACAAAATTAACTTATGGGCAAATATCCAAAATAACACATTTCTAAATTTATATCACAAAAATAGCATTCAAAAACTAAAAT
>NW_013637366.1:0-330 GCF_000695525.1 Brassica oleracea var. oleracea
TCGTATCGAAGCATCATAGAATGCTTAAGGTATCTTCTTCATACACGTCTGGACTTGGCGTTTTCGGTTGGTGTATTAAGCAGTTATATGCAGAGTCCAAGAGAGAGTCATGGAGAAGCAGTGAAGCATCTAATACGATACATAAAGGGCACTACAGAGTATGGTCTCTTCTTCAAACGGGATGGAACAACGGAGATTACAGGTTACAGTGACAGCAGCCATAACATAGACGTTGATGATGGAAGAAGCACTACAGGGTTTATGTTCCGATCACGTGGACATCGTGCAAGCAACCCACAGTGGCATTCTCTTCATGTGAGGCGGAGTTCA
>NW_013637367.1:0-330 GCF_000695525.1 Brassica oleracea var. oleracea
GACCAGTATTTGCAGTGCGAGTCTACTTTGGAGCCTGAGGCAAAACATATTTTTTTATTCACAATATCAAGATCAAAGAGCAGCTAGACAGCAACCAGCTTACTACATTTTAATATCATTCTGAGAAAGAAAAAAACAAAACAATGGAGGTGTTTTAAGCAAGAAAGTGAATTATCCATGAAAGATCTTTATAACCTACAAAAATTTGTCTGAAATCACAAAACAAAGGTTTTCCAGAAGTAAAATGTTCAGTAAACGGTCAAATCTTTAAGCCTGCTTCTTTTCCTTGGGACCAGACTTGGCGACTCTAAGGCCTTTTCTGATCACGCT
>NW_013637368.1:0-330 GCF_000695525.1 Brassica oleracea var. oleracea
AGTCTTTTGAGGAAATAAATAAAGCCTTGATAACTGCCCCCATCGTACAAGCACCTGACTGAAATCATCCTTTCGAAATCATGTGGGATGCGAGCGATTTCGCTGTTGGAGCAGTTCTAGGCCAAAGAAAAGACAAAAAGCTGCATGCAGTCGAACACTCGACGAGGCACAAAGGAATTACGCAACAACAGAAAAAGAACTGCTTGTTGTAGTTTATGCATTTGAAAAGTTCCGCCAATACCTGGTTGGTTCGCGAGTCATCGTTCATACTGACCACGCTGTAATTAATTATTTAATGCAAAAGAAAGATGCGAAACCACGACTCCTGCG
>NW_013637369.1:0-330 GCF_000695525.1 Brassica oleracea var. oleracea
CACACGAGGATTTACCTTTCACACATACGAGTATGAGAGACATCGGGTAACGAGTAACTATGGAATATGTGTGAAAGGTGAAACAGAATTTTACGGGATCTTGCAGGAGATTATTGAAGTGGAATTTCCGGGGTTATTGAAGCTAAAATGCGTCCTCTTCAAATGTGAATGGTTCGATCCTGTTGTGAACCGAGAGATTCGGTATAACAAATTTGGTGTTGTGGATGTCAATTTTGGGAGAAGATACAACAAATTTGAGCCATTCATTTTAGCTTCACAAGCTGAACAAGTTAGCTTCCTTCCTTATCCTCGGCTTCGAACTTCCGGGAT
>NW_013637370.1:0-330 GCF_000695525.1 Brassica oleracea var. oleracea
ATGGCGGCCGAGAATGGAGATTTCGGTCTCGTCCTGGCCGACCTGAAGTCCGCGTGCTTCCTTCCGACGTGTTCAGAAACCCAGAGGGGAAAGACCTGATGGTCGGAGAAAACGGAGGTGGCGCGGCTCCAGGCTCGGACGAGGCAGCGGGTGAAAAGGGGGCGTAAGTTTTGAGGATGACTTGGGTTAGATCTCTTGCGAGAGATTTTTTTATGTTTTTATGTTTCGGCCTTGAATGGCCTTATTTGTATTTTGGGACTGGCCGTGTGTGGCTTTGAATCTCTGCCGCTCTGCGGCTTTCTTTTTATGGTAAGATAATCAGATAGCGCT
>NW_013637371.1:0-330 GCF_000695525.1 Brassica oleracea var. oleracea
CGCAGCGATGCCACGAGGTCGCTCCAGCTGGGAGCGACGTGATCAGACCGACTCGGCTAAGTCGCTTGCACATTCAGTGTCCGGAGCTCAGGAGTCGCTCTGGGAGCGACGTCCCGCAGCGACCACGTGAGGTCGCTCGCGTTTCTATCGCTGGAAGCAACGTGATCAGAGCGACTCGGCTAAGTCGCTCACGTTTTATGTCTCCGAGGCTCTAGAATCGCCCTCGGAGCGACGTCCCGCAGCGACCACGTGAGTTCGCTCGCGTTTTCTATCGCTGGGAGCAACGTGACGCAGCGACCACGTGAGGTCGCTCGCGTTTACTGCGACACG
>NW_013637372.1:0-330 GCF_000695525.1 Brassica oleracea var. oleracea
AGAGCTCGGTCGCTGCGTAGCGATCGAGCGGAACGGACGCTCGGTCGTTACGTGGCGACCGAGCTTCGGCTTGGACTCGGTCGCTACGTAGGGACCGAGCTTCGGCTTGGACTCGGTCGCTACGTAGCGACCGAGCTTCGGCTTGGACTCGGTCGCTACGTATCGACCGAGCGGGACGAACGCTCGGTCGCTACGTAGAACGCTCGGTCGCTATGTAGCGACCGAGCGGAACGAACGCTCGGGCGCTACGTAGCGACCAAGCTTCGGCTAGAGCTCGGTCACTACGTAGCGACCAAGCTGAACGAACGCTCGGTCGCTACGTAGCGACCG
>NW_013637373.1:0-330 GCF_000695525.1 Brassica oleracea var. oleracea
TAAATTAGAATTGGTATAAAAGCTAATCCAAACCGTTATTCATGGCCGGTTAGACCGGACCTGTCGGATTGGAGTTTTAGATGAGGATTTTTACAAATTATTGCTGTGGTTGATTTTTTTTTTTTTTGAATAGAATGTAAAATTAATTCAAACCCAAAATTGTTTACTGTACGACCAGTAACTAATGTTTTGGAAAAAAACAAAATCAGATGATGAAAATTGTTTTCTTGGTTTTAGGCTGCCAATCTTGAGGTAAACCATTTGGTAAGCCCAAGGTCGTAGTTGTGGTCCCCCTCTTTTCTGATTGCGCAAAGTTTGTTTCGTACCTCC
>NW_013637374.1:0-330 GCF_000695525.1 Brassica oleracea var. oleracea
ACTTCCACATTCAAAATACGCTGCCATACCTCTTCCTCTGGCTCTGCTTGTGTTTGTGCTTGTGGCTCTCCCTCTTCCACTCCCTCTGCCTCTTTTTCCTCTTCCACGAGCTTCTCCTGCTGATGGTTTCCTTGTTTGTTGTGGTTTTCCTTTCTTGACTTCAAATTCTGGAGGAAGTACTTTCTTTGCTCTAATTTCTTCTAGTATAACCCAATCAGACATATGAGGGACATGATATATTGTCCTGTGATAAGTCAAAGCCCATTGCTCTACCAAATAGTATTTAGAACAATACTCAGATAGATGGAGTTCCTTTCCCGCTTTCTCAGT
>NW_013637375.1:0-330 GCF_000695525.1 Brassica oleracea var. oleracea
ATAATTAATTTTGTATAATATTAAAAATCATTTACTAATTATATGTGAAATTTTTTTTATGGTAATGGCAATGCCCGTGCATAGCACGGGCCAAAATACTAGTAGTAGATAAAACTAGGTCTGGGACGGATCGGGTATCCGGGTAATTTTAAGATATCTGGATCCGGATCCTTATCCGGCGAATCCATAATTTTACTATCCTTATCCGGATCCGGGGTTCGCGGATATCCGGGTGTCGGATATCCTTCTAAAAATTATAATATCCGGCGGATATCCGGATCTCGATTTGGATCCTTAAAATAAATAAAAAATAATATTAATATATATAAA
>NW_013637376.1:0-330 GCF_000695525.1 Brassica oleracea var. oleracea
ATCAGTTCATTCTCTTAATAAATAACACAAAAAGGTGATGAAAAAGATTTGTTAAACTCATTGTTGTACTTGACGGATTGTGACAAAAAAATGATAAGAAACAAAAAAAATTAGATGAGAAACAGAATAAACAAAGAAGAAGAGAAAAGAAGAAGACGATAGAAGATGGGAGATAACTTTTTTTAGTGAACCTTTTTTTAAAAGATCTATTTATCTTTAGCTCATAATAATTTTCAACATCTTGGTGTTGATTTTTCATTACTGTGGCTCCCTAAAAAGTTGCTGGTCCTGATCTCAAGGATACAACAGTTAGTGCAAACACTTATGGAT
>NW_013637377.1:0-330 GCF_000695525.1 Brassica oleracea var. oleracea
AATGCATATCCTCGAGTACAAAATCTCGGATATGACTTCACAACAATTTTGGCCCAACGACCATCTCGCGTATCCAATCGTCAAATGTTTCACCTCTGGCCAAACCAGCAGACACCTATATTAATAGCACATATATATGTTATATCAATAAATGTGAATTAGTATAAATATGTGATAAATGATATTTTAATTTGTTTAAAGCACTCACATAAGTAAACATCCATCCAGAAAATTCTCTCTGCTTCATTTCTTTTAGTTCGTCATCTATGGCGTATCTATATTTGAACCTCTTTTCTGCCATGAAAATCTTGTACATATGATGACAATAAT
>NW_013637378.1:0-330 GCF_000695525.1 Brassica oleracea var. oleracea
GACACATTGTAGAGATCTTGGATCAAACTTGTGATGGCCATAGTCTCTGAGCATCGGATAACAAGCACATCCAAAAACTCTAAGTGATCTGTAATCCGGCTTTCTCTGATGTAGTAGCTCGTAGGGACTGGGAGAGCCTTCAAGAGCCGTGTGAGGTAGAACGTTGCTGAGGAAATTAGCAGTGAAGAAGGCTTCTACCCAATACTTCTGAGGTAATTTGCTGTAAAACATCAGCGAGAGACCAAGTTCCGTTATTTGTTTGTGTTTACACTCTACTAAGCCATTTTGTTGTGGCGTGTAGGGACAAGAGATATGCTGTTGGATTCCAGA
>NW_013637379.1:0-330 GCF_000695525.1 Brassica oleracea var. oleracea
TCCGACGATTTTTTCCCTCAGAATCCTTGATGTTTTCTTGTAGTGATCTATTTATGATGAATATTCGATATCATATAAAAAATTGAATAAATAGACGTAATTAGAGAATTGTAGACGATATATAAAAACAATGCTCATTAATGTAAAATATGAAGAAATATTATATTATGACTTAGTATGTCATAAAAGATTATAAATTAGTTATACATGTTTAAAGAAAATGAAATGATTTTTAAACTTCTATGAAAATTTTAACATATAAAAAAGGGCGATGAATTAGTCTTCAAATTGTAAATAATTTCATAATTTTATTAATAATAAATTATTTAT
>NW_013637380.1:0-330 GCF_000695525.1 Brassica oleracea var. oleracea
TGACAACTTCTTTGTCATTCTAATCAAACCAAGATGAATCGAGATGTGAGAAGCTGGATTTGGATACATAGGGTAGTGGAGAATCACCAGGAAGTTGAATAAGTCTCATAGGAGTTAGGATGAAGAAGTTATCCCACTTTCAAATCAGGTGATCCCAGTTTTCCTGTTTGGGAATATGACAACTTCTTTGTCATTCTAATCAAACCAGGATGAATAACGATGTGAAAAGCTGTGTTTGGATACATAAAATAGGGGAGAATCACCATGAAGTTGAATAAATTTTATAGGAGTTAGGATAAAGAAGTTATCCCACTTTCAAATCAGGTGATC
>NW_013637381.1:0-330 GCF_000695525.1 Brassica oleracea var. oleracea
GTTTTATAATTTAAATGAACAATTTTTTTTTCTTGATTTAGGGTTTTATAATTTAAAAGACCAATTTTTTTTCCTTGATTAGGGTTTTATAAATTTTTTTTCCTTTTTATAAATTAAATGAACAATTTTTTTACCTTGATTAGGGTTTTATAATTTAAATGAACAATTTTTTTTCTTGATTTAGGGTTTTATAATTTTAATGACCAATTTTTTTTCCTTGATTAGGGTTTTATAATTTTTTTCCTTCATTAGGGTTTTATAAATTAAATGAACAATTTTTTTACCTTGATTAGGGTTTTATAATTTAAATGAACAATTTTTTTTCTTGAT
>NW_013637382.1:0-329 GCF_000695525.1 Brassica oleracea var. oleracea
ACTGTTTCTCGAAGTAGTTCTGAAGCCGAGTACAGAGCAATGGCTGATACTACATGTGAGTTGATTTGGCTAGCTGCATTGTTACGTGACTTACACTGCTCCTCAACTACTCCTGCAACTCTGTTTTGCGACAATCAGTCTGCTCTTCACATAGCTTCAAATCCGGTATTTCACGAGCGCACAAAACACATAGAAAACGATTGTCATGTGGTTCGTGAACGTTTACAGAGTGGATTCTTGAAAACATTACATGTGAGAACAGATAATCAGCTTGCAGATATCTTTACAAAGGCAGTGCAACCTGGTTTGTTCAAGCATTTAGTGTCCAA
>NW_013637383.1:0-329 GCF_000695525.1 Brassica oleracea var. oleracea
CTCAAATAATAATCTCCGGTTAATGCCCAAACCGCCCAATCCAAATCCTTCTCAGCGGCCCAAGCCACCAAACAATTCATATACCGGTTTCCGCTGACGTCAACGCCTCTCTCATCAGTCCCAAACTCACTCAAAATCAAAGGAAAGCCTCTGTCGAGCAAGAATCCTCCATTATGATTGACTTCCCCGATGATTTTGGCGCAAATATCGTTGGAGTTGTGTTTTACCCACGCGCCTCCCTCGTGGGAGAAGCTGTACCAATGCTGCTCGAAGACGAGTTTATCGGTGAAGCTGACGTTGAAGAAGCGGTCACGGAGGAAAGAGAGGTT
>NW_013637384.1:0-329 GCF_000695525.1 Brassica oleracea var. oleracea
TACCCTAGAGAGAAGGCACAAGAGAGACTGGACTTGGTTTCTGCTAATGGAATCACCAACAAACCCCATGGATTTGCCTCTAACCATTTCTAAAAACTCATTAGGATCAAAGATGGGGAGGTCGCAGCCGTCCGGCTTCCACCTCCATCTCATGAACCCGGTGTCCGGTCTCCCGAACTTCATGCAGTTCTGGTGCTCTTGTATCGCCCAGCAAGTCGCGTTGTTATAGTATGGTGATTCTTCGTTTGGTATCCATTCACCGTTGAAAAGATCACACCTCTGCTCATCATCTCTGATCTGCGTCCTTAATGTTGACGTTGTGACTGGGG
>NW_013637385.1:0-329 GCF_000695525.1 Brassica oleracea var. oleracea
TTTAACATCTTTTGAAGGAGAAAGTTTGAAACCATTTGAATCCTTCCGTTCACGTTTCTTAGAAACTCTGAAACAAGTATGAGTTTCGAATGTATCCATGGAGATCCTCTCTCTCCTCTTCCAAAGAAGCTCTGCCGGGATGAAAAACGTACCGGTTACTCTGATGGTAAAGAGCTAAAGAGTTCACCGGAGAGACTTCCCGTTACCGTCTCTTCATCCTCTTTGCACCAGAACCGGGCCTAAGAAGACCCGAGCCACCCCATAAAGAACACGATCTGCTGCACTTACCAAAATCTCCCAAACACCAACCACCAAGCACGACTTCACCA
>NW_013637386.1:0-329 GCF_000695525.1 Brassica oleracea var. oleracea
AAACTCTGATGGAGAAGTAGTAGTAAATAAATCCTCAAAATATTCAAACGTCACTCTCTCTATTCGATTGTCCTCTGTAATCCAATTTCCCTCACCGTCATGTAGCCCTACTATCCTATTACGGACCCGTCGTTTCTTAGTTAAAGCGTGATAGAATTTTGTTTTGAGATCGCCAGATGAATACCACATATTTCTGCTTTTCTGGTACCAATACTCCTCCTCATTCTTGTACGCGTCTTGTAGTTTCCTAGACACCTCCATAATATCCTCCTGAGTTCTAGTATCTGTTTGTACCTCTTCAAGCGCTTTCTGCAAGTCCGATATCTTTT
>NW_013637387.1:0-329 GCF_000695525.1 Brassica oleracea var. oleracea
TGAAGTTGGCTGTCGAGGAGTTGGAGATGGATCATCTCATGCTCCAGATCCAAAATGGTAGAATGCTTGATGACCTTTCTCAAACCGAGACTGAGAAGTTAAAGTCATATGCAATTAAGAAGTTCCGAACTCTTTGTGGTGAGATCCCAATGGCACCTGGATTCCCAATGATACAGGGGGGAAGTGTCTATTTGATGGATAAGTGGATCAAGGATCCATCTGATAAAGAGGATGAGATGAAGACCTGTGAAGGAGAGAGCAGCAAGTCTGGTGGTGCGGACGATGCCTAATGAAGCAGCTAGCCGTCGAATAATAAAATTAATGTGTCT
>NW_013637388.1:0-329 GCF_000695525.1 Brassica oleracea var. oleracea
TTTTTCGACCAGATTTTTTTTTGTTTTGAATAATTAGATATTTTTAATCATATGAAATATACTTAATTTTTCGGATAATAAATAAATTAAACTAATATAATTTATTTATGAGATACAATCATACAAATTAATTGATGTGTTTTTTTTGTAGTGTGTTTTCCTAATATGAGAAATAACAAGATCATAAACTTTCCATTTTACAATTTTTATAGTTGATTTTTATATGGTTGGAACAAATATATGCATCAAAGTAAATAAATAAATAAATAATCATTAAAAGTCAAAATCTGCAAAGAATAATATTAAAATATGCAATGTGAAATATCTTT
>NW_013637389.1:0-329 GCF_000695525.1 Brassica oleracea var. oleracea
ATCCATTCATCTCACAAAAATGGTTCAATCTTTAAAAATCAGTTTTAATTACGCTATGATATTTTTTTTTGTTTTTGGTCATTGATCGCTAAAGATATCAAAAGAAGAAACTTTGGTCACCAAAAACCAGTTGATTGTTGTCTAAATTAGTCGTTGACGTATTTATGAAACCAATCAATGGCATAAATTGGTCACTATATAAAGTGTTGTGAAGCTTTGAGTAAAACAAGCTTATGCAGCTTGCTTAATTAATTATGCAAACTTGGCTATTTCTTTTCGGTAAATCTCTTGATCTGATCATCATCATGTTTGTTGTGAGCCAGATTCAA